>NC_136267.1:1972668-1977251 GCF_964187855.1 Myxine glutinosa | reverse complement strand
TATCCCCCCCCCCCCCTCTATTTACATGAAATGGTTTGGTCCAAAGCGAACGGCTTGCGAGTACGGTGACAATCCCCCCCCTCTATTTACATGAAATGGTTTGGTCCAAAGCGAACGGCTTGCGGAGTTTGGTAAAGAAATCGCCATAACGTGCACAAACGCGCAGGAAAGCGAAAGAATCGCAAATTAGTTTTAATTAGTTTTAAAACATAGTTTAACGCCAACATAGCGGCAACATAGTTTGCCAACGTGAAATAAATGAATACGCTCTCAAATGTGCCGTCCGAGGCAGAGTCTGTTCGGCACGTTCGGCACACGTGATAGCTCGCTGCTCTCTGATTGGTTGAATCGTTTTTTGGACATAGCTCGGTAACTACTTGTCCGATTAATATGAAACCTTGAAAAGGCACATCCTCGGGTCCCCAGCAATATACCTGGCAAGTTTCAAGTATATCGAACCCGTGGTTGTCGAGAAACAGCGGTCACAGACATACAGACATACATACATACATACATACATACATACATACACACAGAGATTACTGGAATTATAGATAGATACTAGCAGAAGTACCCGGCATTGCCGGGCGGGGGAGGGGAGGGGGAGGGGGAAGGGGCGGGAAATGGGGGGGGGAGGGGAGGAGAGGGGGGGAGGGGAGGAGAGGGGGGGGAGGGGAGAAGAGGGGGGAGGGGGGGAAGGGGGAGGGGGGAAAGGGGAGGGGGGAAAGGGAGGGGGAGAGGGAGGGAGGGGAGGGGGGAAGGGAGGGGGAGTGGGGAAGGGAGGGGGAGCGGGAGGGAGGGGGGAGGTGGTGAAAGGGAGGGAGGGGGAGGGGGGAAAGGGAGGGAGGGGGAGGGGGGGAAAGGGGGGAGGAGGGGGGAGGAGGGAAGGGGGGAGGGAGGGGGAGGAGGGAAGGGGGGAGGGAGGGGGGGGAGGGAGGGGGAGGAGGGAAGGGGGGAGGGAGGGGGAGGAGGGAAGGGGGGAGGGAGGGGGGAGGAGGGAAGGGGGGAGGGAGGGGGAGGAGGGAAGGGGGAGGGGGAAGGGGGAGGGGGCAGGGGAGGGGAGGGGAGGGGGGGAGGGGGAGGGGAGGAGGGATGGGGGGAGGGGGAGGGGGTGTGGGGGGAGGGGGAGGGGGGATGGGGGGAGGGGGAGGGGGATGGGGGGGAGGGGGAGGGGGGATGGGGGGAGGGGGAGGGGGAGGGGATGGGGGGGAGGGGGGGATGGGGGAGGGGAGGAGAGGGGGGAGGGGGGAGGGGAGGGGAAAGGGGAGGGGGCGGGGAGGGGAAAGGGGAGGGGAGGGGGGAGGGGAGGGGAAAGGGGAGGGGGGGAGGGGAGGGGAAAGGGGAGGGGGGAAGGGGAGAGGGTAGGGTGGAGGGGAAGGGTAGGGGGAGGGGGAGGGGGAGGGAGGGGAGGAGGGAAGGGGAGGGGAGGGATATAGATGGTTACTGGCAATTGATCACATCCAGAAATGATGTAATCCACACAATCTATGTACTTTACATAACGTTAATAGGAATACATGGCCGTGTAGATGGGAAATACAGTTTGATTGAAATAAATCACAAATATCAGATGAAAGTGAAAAAAAACCTATGTGGTGTGAATGGCAATGTTCCTCGCTGAAAAGTGAAAAAACTGAATTACGTGCGAACGCATAACTGTGAGATTATGGCGGCAAAGTTGGAACATCACGTGATCCTAGCAGAAGTACCCGGCATTGCCGGGTGGGGGAGGGGAGACCCGTACATTCGCCCTCTCGACTCAAGCTCGTATTCGATTCGTATTCGAAATCGAAAGGGGAAAGGGGAAATCCTTCGTATTCGAATTCGTAAACACGAAATATGAATTAAAATTTAATTCATATCGCACAAAATCGACACAAAACACGGTCGCATGAAGGTGAAAAACCGTAATCGCTTTTCGCCCTGAATTACGTGCAAACGTGTGACGTGTGACGTGTGACGGGATGCAACATCACGTTATCGCTCTGAGCGAATCAGCGAGCTGTGGCACCGCTGAGATTAGCGGGGTACTTCGCTGAAATGCGCTGACGTAAATATGAATAAAAAATATGGATCTCGTCAAATATGGTCTCAGCCATTTCGTCCCAGGCTCAATGGCCATGTCTATGCCAAATATCAAGCACGTGAGCCTCTCCGTTTCGGAGTCTATCGGTAACATTACACACACACACACACACACGCACACACAAACTGTGTTTTATATACTAGGGCGTGCCCGTACGTGGGTGCAAAAAAACATGCGTGCAAACAACAACAACAAAAAAAAACTTTGAAACCACGTGGCAGTAACGACCACAGAACCCCCCCCCCCTCTATTTACATGAAATGGTTTGGTCCATTCGCAAAGCCAAAGCGAACGGCTTGCGAGTACGGTAGAACCCCCCCCTCTATTTACATGAAATGGTTTGGTCCATTCGCAAAGCCAAAGCGAACGGCTTGCGAGTACGGTGACCATACCTTGGGAAGCACTTGTCCGATTAATTTCAAACCTTGAAAAGGCACATCCTCGGGTCCCCAGCAATATACCTGGCAAGTTTCAAGTACCGTATATCGGACCCGTGGTTGTCGAGAAACAGCTGTCACAGACAAACACACAGACAAACACACAGACAAACACACACACAGACACACACACACACAGAGATTACTGGAATTATAGATAGATAATATATATATATATACCTATATATATATATATATATATATATATATATATATATATATATATATATATATATATATATATATATATATATATATATATATACAGTCATCCCTCGCTATATCGCGGTTCACTTTTCGCGGATTCGGTACATCGCGGTTTTTTCTCGCTAGTATATGTAAAATTATATCGCGGATTTTTCGCTATATCGCGGGATTTTGCGGTATAAATGTATTTTTATATACTATTATTTTAAATATTTTTGTGGTAAAATAAGCATTTTCTAGCCTAAAAAATTAAAAAACGTAAAGAAATAAGAAAAATACAGTATTTAAAACATATTACAAGAAATAAAATACTGTACATAGTGTACAGTAGAAGGGTAGACAAAGAGTCGTGCGTATGGAAAACGCCAGTACATTCATCATCGTCATCACCTTCATCGTCATCAGTACTGCACAGCTAATTCATCATCATCTTCATCACGCAAGTTGTAGTATTGAAGAGCCGGGGCTCTTGCTTGATACGGACGAAATGACGGGCAAGACACAAACTCGTCCGAGAAGATATTTATTCTCAAAACCAACTCGGGAACACTGAAAAGCCCATTTATCGGGCTGCATTATAAAGCACAACCAGAAACCGAAAGCCACGCCTCTCAAGCGTGGCGTGCTTCGGTGAATCGGTGGTCACGTGATCAACAGGTGTAGCTGATTATACCCGCAAAGCGCGGCACGCTTTAGCGGTCACGTGACCAGCCACTCTCGCGCCGGGAATCCCCGCCGGTGACGTCACCGGCTGGAGCAAGGAGATTCTGATGCTGGTCTTGCTTGGGGAACCCATGGGTAGCTACAGTATCTTCAATGGTGAGTACCCATTAGAATTTTATATGTTGTTAAAATTACGTATGTTTAAGAGTGTAAAAAGTGTTTAAGAGTATAGGAAGTGTTTATAAGAGTATGGGAAAGGTTAATAAGAGTGTGGGGAGTTCATAATGCTTTAAAATATATATATAAAAAAAAAATAAAAATGGTCGCTACTTCGCGGATTTTCGTTTATCGCGGGGGGTTCTGGAACGTAACCCCCGCGATAAACGAGGGTTCACTGTATATATATATATATATATATATATATATATATATATATATATATATATATATATTATATATATATATATACATATATATATATATATATATATATATACATATATATATACTGAAACGCAAAAGAAACTTACCACCTTTGAAACCTTTAAATATCAACAATAACACTGCGTGTAGTAAATGTGTGAACTTATTTGTGGACAATAGTGTCCTCGCTGTCAGACAAAATGGTCACGGATGGTCACTTGAACCTTCAATGGTCACTTCATAGCACAGCTGTTGAACAGCCGTTTTGACTGTCAGTGATTAGCCAAGGGGTACGGGATGATTTTAATGAGCTGCACGCGATGTCTTGATATTGGCTTTAAAAAGGCCAGTGCAAAATGGGCATTTTGACCGAAAGATTTGACCATTTTGACCAACTTCAAAAAGACCGAAAACACAAAAGAAACTTACCACCTTTGAAACCTTTAAATATCAACAATAACACTGCGTATAGTAAATATGTGAACTTATTTGTGGACAATAGTGTCCTCACTGTCAGACAAAACGGTCACGGATGGTCACTTGAACCTTCAATGGTCACTTCATTGCACAGCTGTTGAACAGCCGTTTTGACTGTCAGTGATTAGCCAAGGGGTACGGGATGATTTTAATGAGCTGCACGTGATGTCTTGATATTGGCTTTAAAAAGGCCAGTGCAAAATGGGCATTTTGACCTAAAAATTTGACCATTTTGACCATTTTGACCAACTTCAAAAAGACTGAAAACGCAAAAGAAACTTACCACTTGT
>NC_136267.1:1927668-1967668 GCF_964187855.1 Myxine glutinosa | reverse complement strand
GCACCGGTTAGTCTGCAATGGCCGTACCAAGTCAGCTAATCGGCTTAGGGCTGAGTGGCAGCAACTGACAAATGCACCTGTATCCAGAAGGCTAGTCAACCAACGACTGGTTCAAGCAGGCTATCGTGCCAGGCGTCCCCTGAGAAAGCCACGCCTGACCAGACAACACAGCCAGTGCCGATTGCAGTGGGCCAGAGAGCACCGTCAATGGCAGCCAGGACACTGGAATTACGTGACCTTCAGTGACGAGTCTAGATTTCTGGTCTATCGTCAAGATGGCCACGTCCGAGTGCGCAGCCAAGTGCATGAAGCCCAGAATGAAGATTGTATAGTGCCAAGAGTCCAAGCTGGAGGTGGTGGGGTGACCGTTTGGGCTGCTTTTCATGCAGGGGTCAAAACTGACCTGGTTGTTCTGAATGGAAACCTGAACCAGTTCAAGTACAGGGTCATTCTGGAAGAAACATTGCTTCCATTTGCTCGTGCAGCCTTTCGAGGAAATTTTGTCTTCCAAGATGACAATGCACGGCCTCATCGTGCTCGCATGATCCAACACTTTCTTGCTGACCGTGGTGTAGAGCATTTGGAGTGGCCTGCCATGTCCCCGGATATGAATCCAACAGAGAACTTGTGGGCAGAATTAACGCGTCAAATCGACAACTTGGACCAGCAGCCCACCTCTGTGCGTGAATTGCAGCAGACTATTGTCACTGCATGGCAAGCGATTCCTGTCCAAACCTTGGCAAATCTCGTTAACAGCATGCCTCGACGTGTACGTGCTCTCCTGAATGCCTGTGGGGGTTACACGAAGTACTGAACTGTAATTTTACTGTCTGTAATCCCAGTCATAATTTTGCTTTTGTTTTTGTTGACATTTTTTTGGGCTGATGTGCAAAATAAAGAGATACTTCTGGAAAATGTACAGAAGTTTAACACAGTACTGTCTGTGAATTGAGTTTGATATCAGTTTACATCACTTTCAAGGATCAATTTATTTGCTTCGAAATGTCAAATGTGGTTTTTGTTTCTTTTAAAGGTCACATTAACAAAATCTAGAATAATTTCAACATAATTCCAATGAACTTTGGTTCTAAGTTCTAAGTCATCTTGAAAAGTAAGTTCACCCCCACAAAAAAAATTCCATATTAAATGCCAAGTCTGTATATATATATATATATATATATATATATATATATATATATATATATATATATACACACGTTCATCCTACACAATATATATATACACACATATAACACATATAATATACACACATATAATATATATACACACATATACACACATATATAATTATATATATTTATACATACATACAGTGAGTGCATTCAGAAAGTATTCAGACCCCTTCAATTTTTTCACATTTTGTTATGTTGCAGCCTCATGCTGAAATCGTTTCAATTCATTTTTTCCCTCATCAATCTACACTCAATACCCCTTAATGACAAAGAGAAAACAGGATTTTAGAAAGTTTTGCAAATTTATTAAAAAGAAAAAACTGAAATATCACATTTACATAAGTATTCAGACCCTTTCAGTACTTAGTTGAAGCACCTTTGACAGCGATTACAGCCGTGGGTCCCAACCTGGGGGTCATGGCCCCCTGGGGGGGGCCATGGTGTATTTCTCGGGGGGCCATGGGGTAATTTGAACCATACCAAAAATTAACTATTGTTTTTTTCGTTTTTTGATATTGTTTTGACTTTGATATTGTTTTTTTTTTTTCTTTTGCAGATTTGACGTTATGGCTTTTTTGTGAGATTATAACACACTGCGTTAAATACAGACACAATAGAGGTTTTTAGTTTTCACATATTCTTGACTTGGAACCTTTTCATACTGTTTTCTTGTGTGACAGTTCTATTTTATGCTGTCCATAGTGTTGCTACTGATAATATTAAAATCTCATATCAAACATGCATCATTCGAGCGACGTTGCTTTGTTTGCTTCTTCCAAAAACGATGTAGTTGGGAGCCAGTAAGGAACAGAAAAAAAACTATGGAACTAAATGTTCATGTTGGCTACTTGGAATTCCTCATTTTCTGTGAAATAATTTACCAACTCTCATACAAACAAAATAGCCAATTAAAGGAAAAAACACCTCTCAGAATGCACCACAGAGCATCTAGAAATCAAAAATTGTCTGGGGGGCATGCCCCCAGACCCCCCTAGCATGCCTGCTTACACGTGCTCCGCCGCTCAACCTTCGCGAAAGGGAGGAGGGTGCTGGGGATGTGCTCTGGGAGCCAAGGGGGCCATAACTCAAAAAAGGTTCAAGTCATACATATATATTCGTACAGACATATATACTCGTACATACATATATACATACATACATATACACATGTATTCGTACATACATATATACAAACATACATATATACATACATACATACATACATACATACATACATATATATTGTTATAGATCGCGGTTAGGATGTTATAGACCGAGCGGTGGTTTAAAACTGCGACCTAACAAAACTCACCCGATTCCACCCGAACGTTGGTTGTATCGCACCCTAGCTGCTCAATGAGGGAAAAGACAAAAGCGACACAATGCAAGAGGAAAACGGAGACAAAAAAAGGTTTGAAATATTACTACTGAATTTATTTCTACTATTTACACACAAGCAACAAAAAGCAATTCAGTTTATTTACAAGTACAAGACGCAGGTGACACAGTGCAAATTTAGCTTATCTACAGACTTAACTTATTACCCAGGACAGAACAAACAAAGACGACTCACACGGGGAATGCCAGGGATGGCAGAAGGTGGATGGCTGGCGGGAGAGGAAAGGTCCAAGGGGGGGTCTTGCAGCACAACCGGCGCGTTCAGCAGCCGCCGTTCCGTTTCGGCCCTGCTCCGAACCGCCGTTCAGGCCCCCTTTGGCGGTGGGGTGGCGCGGCTGCGGCGGCCTCCGTCCGCTGCGTTCCCAGGACTTGTCTCACTGGTCTGGTCCCTCAACCCTCAACTCTTTCTTGCTTCTCTCACTTCTCACCACCGACTCCTCTCTCTGGCAACCGACTGTGACCAACTCCTTGCAACCAACTCCTCCTCTCTTCACAACCCTTCTTTTTCCAACCCAGAGTGCATCTCTCTTTCTTCTTTTTTCTCTCTCTCCACTTCCGGTTGCGCCCTTTTATAGCGCCCCCAGCGATCACGCCCCCGGCGCTTTGGACACGCCCATCGGGGCGCTCACCTCGGCCCTGGCTGGTCGCACGACCCTCGGGCTCCGCCCCGGACGACGACGGGCGGGCGCGCCCCTCCCCTCCTCTGACGAGGTGGAGACACGCCTTTCTTCTCCGACCCAAGCCTCGTGGTCAATGGTGGTTATTGGAGGGGAGGTAATATGGGCATCGAGGCTCAGCAATGACGAGAGGGGATGTAATATGGCAATCGAGGGTCGGCAATCACGAAAGGGGGGATGTGAAGGAAATGGGGATTTTTGGGGATGGGAATGGAAGGGGATCTATTCTCTTTCACTGGTGCAATGGAGTACTTTTAATTAATGGGAGACACAGCCTTATCCTAAAACACAGAATAAGAGATAACTATCAAAAGAAAAGATATATCGTGTCCTGCATGTATGTTTTTTATGGACTAACTACGGGAACGCCCTTTGACCTTTATACAACCACAACGGAGGGAGGAGGGGTGATATTTTACAACAACCTTTTACAACAACCTTTTACAACATTTTACCACCACCACAAAATAAAAAAAACATTCTCATATTCACAACAATATATATATATATATATATATATATATATATATATATATATATATATATATATATATATATATATATATATATATATTATATATACATACATATATATATATACAGTAATACCCCGGCCTACGTCATTAATTGGTTCCATAAGCCTTGACGTAACCCGGTTTTTGACGTAAACCGGGCGTAATGCCTTAAAAATGCCTTAAAATGAAGACAAACACCGTAAAACTAGAGTAAACAACTCGCGAAAGTGTATAACTATCGCTAAACCTTAAAGAACACTAAAAACACATTTTTGTCATATTTTTTAATGAGTAATGAACACAATTAATAAACGAATTTGTAAAGAATAATAAATAAAATTAATAAGATTATGTTATTCACCTTAAACATGGCGTCTCTTCTGAACACAAGCACACATTCTAGCAGTCTTAGCCGGCGGCGCTTTTTCAGTAACGTATGCGAGAATACGTTCCCTATCATGAATGTTGGTCGATACCGTCGACCATGGCAGCCCTAAGGCATAGACCTTATCGCGAATCGGTAAATATCAACAGAGGGCGATCCACCGCAAAGCATGATGGGATCGAAAAGGGGACAAAGGTAAACACGAACCCAGAAGAGGAGGCGTCTGTCTACGATCGACGCTGTGTTTACGGAAAGGAAGATGGCTAATGTGAAAGAAATTCAGCGTTTTTTGGCATTAAAATCCAGCGATTTAAAGAAATATTTGAGGGAAAGGGGGGTTCCCATTGGAGAAGAGAAACAACCTGCTTATGCAAGAACAGTTCCTGAATGTTGAAACCTCGATCGGCCATACAAATATCGCCGGGCTGGAACTTGTCTACAATGTTCGTCATCTTTACAATTTTTTTGTCCGACATGTTTCCTCCTGTAGGTTTGGAAATGGATGAAATTGTTCCGCTAGGTGTAAAACCAACAAGGCACTTGAGAGTAGGTCTTGACTTATATTGGCTGTACACTTGTGAACAAAACTTGGGAGACGGTGCTTTGTCATAATCCAAAGCGAAATATGAGGTCCTCCTCGCGAAGATTAAGCCGAAGCTTCATGAGTGTCATGAGTAGTTGATCCTCTAAAGATTGAGATCGCTTAACTCCGAGTTTTGTAGTATTGTTTATTTGCCAGGTCTTGTCTTCCATTGATAATTTCCCCTTATAATAATGAAGGTTCTGTGCATGAGGGGATACTTCTGCTAATAACCACTTAAACAGGTAATAAGTAGGTAAACCTGAATAAAGTTTCACAAGTTCATCACAGTTTGCTATGTCCGAAACAGTAAGCTTCTTGTTACATACTGCAATGGTGGCTTTCAGTTTTGCGACTGTGTCCTTGGCTTGCAAATACTGGCTCATGAGCTGATCACAGTTCACAGTTAATTTGTCACAGTAAAAAAGTCCTAAAAGTAGTTTAAAGTGGTAAGGATCACGTAGTGTGTCAATGTAAACAAGCAGTCTGTCAAAGTGACAGCGACCGCTGGCGGCGCTATTGCCCCTTTCTGATCCCATGACGCATTGCGGTTCCGATTCGCGATAAGGTCTATACGCTATCACCGACACTTTTTCACCTTTTTCATACCTTTTAATCAGATTTAACTTATCTTCCATCGTAACCACATTACGCTTGGAAACACTAGCATTATCCTTCTTAGGACCCATGGCTAACACAGACACAGTAAAGGAATACTGTACGTCGCCTCTGTTTTGAATGAGAACCAGCAGCTGCGCGTATGTACAGTATACTGTACCTACATTTTAATATATTTTTAATGTGCTTTTTATTGTACCTTAAATTGTTTTTTTAGCTTCTTTTATTGTTAATTTATGTACTATTTTATTTATTTTAAATATATTTTTAAGGGAAATTTTTTTTTTCACGTCCGTAGGAGTGACGTAAAGTCGCACATAATGACGTTCGCTGAACTGAAATTTACTCGAGAAGAGTGGCGTGAAGTCGGATTTGATGTAGGTCGAAATGGCGTAAAACGGGGTATGACTGTATATATAAATATATATATATATATAGTCACGTGAAAAAGTAAGTACACCCCATGTAAAGTTTGGACTTTTTCAACATATTTCAACATACAGCTATTTGATCTTCATTTCAACAATATTGATAGATAAAGGTGATATAATATAACAAATATCATGAAACATTTACATTTTGTAGTCCATTGTATAATTTAAATAAACATAAATGCAAATTTCGCATGTGGAAAAAGTAAGTACACCCTTGGCTCTAATAGGTGGTATTGCCCCCCTTGGGCAGAAACAACCTCAAGTAGGCGTTTCTTATAACTGTCTACCAGTCTCTGATATCGACTGGGAGAAATTTTTGCCCACTCCTCCATGCAGAATTCTTTCAACGGTGCGATGTTTGAGGGGTTTCTTGCATGCACAGCTCGTTTCAAATCCCCCCACAACATCTCGATGGGATTTAGATCCAGACTTTGACTTGGCCATTCCAGAACCCTCCATTTCTTTCTTTTCAGCCATTCCTTGGTGGATTTACTGCTATGTTTAGGGTCATTGTCATGTTGCAAGGTCCACCTTCGGTTGAGCTTCAACTTTCCGACAGATGGCCTCACATTATCCTCAAGCACCCTCTGGTACAATGAAGAATTCATCGTGGATTCTATGATGGTGAGCTGCCCAGGCCCTGATGCAGCAAAGCTGCCCCAAACCATAATATTTCCACCACCATGCTTTGCAGTTGGTATCAGGATCTTGTGGTCAAATGCTGTCTTTGGTTTTCTCCAAACATGTCTTCTGGTACTTTGGCCAAATAGCTCTACCTTTGACTCATCTGTCCAGAGCACATTGTTCCAGAAGTGCTGGTCTTTGCCAAGGTGCTCATTGGCAAACTTTAGTCTTGCCCTGATGTTCTTTATGGACAGCAAACGTTTCCTCCTGGCACACCTCCCATGTAGATCAAATTTGTGCAGCCTCTTTCTAATGGTAGACTCGTGCACTTTGACATCAACAGTGGCAAGAACTACCTGTAGGTCCCATAATGACATCCTGGGGTTCATAGAGACTTCTTTCAGCATCTTGCGGTCTGCTCTCGGGCTGAACTTGCTGGGGCGGCCTGGCCTGAACAAGTTGGCAGTTGTTTGGAATCTTTTCCACTTGTAGATGATCTTCCGCACAGTCGAATGATTGATTTCAAATTGTTTGGAGATCTTTTTAAATCCTTTCCCAGACTCGTAGGCATCTATAACCTTCTTTCTGAAGGCCCCAGATAGCTCTTTTGATCTAGGCATGGTGACGCCGCACGCTTCAACAACAAAGAGCAAACCAAACGAAATGTCTGAGGTTTAAAGAAGACAGGTTCCTCCAAGATCCTCTCTAATGATGTTCTAATCATTTGCACCTGAGCTGGTGCACCTGATTCTAATTTTAGGTATTTGAAGTAGTGAGAAATGTAGGGGTGTACTTACTTTTTCCACATGCGAAATTTGCATTTATGTTTATTTAAATTATACAATGGACTTCAAAATGTAAATGTTTCATGATATTTGTTATATTATATAACCTTTATCTATCAATATTGTTGAAATGAAGATCAAATAGCTGTATGTTGAAATATGTTGAAAAAGTCAAAACTTTACATGGGATGTACTTACTTTTTCACATGACTGTATATTGTAAAAAAAAAAGGCCTTCTTCAGGGTGGGTTAACATGGGTTAACAACTTACATGTCATTGGTTAACAACTTACAGCTGTTCTGCAGCAATGTAAGTAAATTAAGCCTTGAAAGTTGATGCAAACAATTCCTGCAGGTGTCCCAACCTCGGCTGATTACTTGATTACAAACCCCATGTCTGTATAAAAGCAGTATTGGAACAGACAGTTATTACACCCTCCGAAGCATTATTTGGACAATATTGCACTGCAGGAAGTAGTATATTGGAAACTGAAGGAAACTCTGACAGGAAGAGGTCTGGCAGACCCAAAGCCACAACAGAATCAGAAGACAAGTTTCTGAGAGTCAACAGCTTGCAGCTGTAGGCAGCTCACAGGACAACAGCTTCAAGCACAGCTTAACACTGTTCGAAGTAAGCAAGTCTCAGTTTCAACTGTGAAGAGAAGACTTCGAGCTGCAGGTTTGACAGGTCGAGTGGCAGTAAGAAAGCCATTGCTAAGATGGCAAAATAAGAAAAAGAGGCTTGCCTGGGCCATGAAACACTGCCAGTGGACTACTGAAGACTGGAAGGTCTTATTGACTGATGAATCAAAATTTGAAATATTTGGTTCATCACGCAGTGTTTTTGTACGCCGTCGAGTAGGCGAAAAGATGGTTCCTCAGTGTGCGACACCAACTGTCAAACATGGAGGAGGAAGCGTGATGGTCTGGGGCTCTTTTGCTGGATCCAGAGTCGGCGACTTGCACAGAGTGACTGGCACCCTGAACCAAAAGGGCTACCACAGCATTTTGCAGCGCCATGCAATACCCTCTGGTATACGCCTAGTTGGTCAGGGGTTCATCCTACAGCAAGATAATGACCCTAAACACACCTCCAGGCTATGTCAAAACTACCTTCGAGGAAAAGAACAAGACGGTGGGCTTCAAATCATGGAATGGCCAGTACATTCTCCAGACTTAAACCCTCATCGAGCTGGTTTGGGATGAACTGGACAGAAGGGTGAAAGCAAAGCAACCTACAAGTGCAATACATTTGTGGGAACTTCTGCAAGTGTTGGGAAGAACTTCCCGAACAATATTTGATTTCCATTGTAGAAAGAATGCCACGAGTGTGTTCGGCGGTTATATCTGCAAAAGGTGGCTACTTTGCTGAGTCAAAAAATTAAATTAAATTTTGTTAAACAAAATGATTCTATGATTTCTTTTTATCTCCAATTGTTTATTTGTTCTCTGCTTAATTTCAGAGTACATTGAGACATTAAACTGCGTACATTTCAATAAAAACTGGAAAAATTGAGGTGTTCGAAAACTTTTGACCGGTAGTCTACTCATACAGCAATCCATACATACTTCATTGTCCTCCCCAAATTTAGACTTAATGGTCTTTTCTCTCTCTCGTAACTTGCTTCCGCAATTGTCTCTCTCCAGTCTCTCTCCCAAAAAGCTCTACGGTGTGCATGGAGTAAAGGTAAACAATGCACTTTTGGTTTTACAATACAACACAAATATCAGAAAAACAAATCCTACTTCAAGAAAATGATTATTTTCCTGCCAAACGAGTATTTGACAAATACAAATAGTGGAAAATCAAGACTTGCTGGTCTGTGGAAGATCGAACTTGTGTGGTGTAAACGACACTTGCGGAGGTAACAAAGGATTGCTTTATAAAACTCGCCTCGACTCGCCAAGAATATAGTCAATTCATGGAGCTATCAGCTGGAATTCAATTCCAATTGAATTCTGTGAACCTCCATAATTACTCGCTCAATGTTCTTCCATGTTCAAAAGATTCACCTTCCCATGAGTAGTCATGTACCGAATGATGACTACTCGACGATTCGAGAGCAGAGCGGCAGAATTATTTGGATAGAAATTCTTCAGAGGGATCAGGCAATGCAAACTACCTGTGCGTTAGATTAGGTATTCAGACTAGGGATTCACAAAACGTATCAATTCAGTCTCCGATTTACAAATCCAAAATTCCAGAATTTCCAAAATCTCCAAAAATTCCAAAATCACAAAAGACCCAATCCCTTTAGCAGCTACAAATAAGAAAAGCTTGTTCACATAATGATTGTGATATCCAGACTTTTGCGCAATTCATGATCGGCGAGCTACGAACACACATCACATGACCTCTGCACTGCAGGATCATCATAAACCAATCCTCAATATCCCACCTGGTGTTCCCATCAGAGCACATGGGTCACTTACCCAGGTTCCCATATACTGTGTCGGTATGTACATTGTCTATTCATGTCCTTGTGCTGTGCATGATTTGTGTACAAGATCCTGGCATGATTGCATACATGCTATAGCACAAGAGAAAAGGTTACGTTGTTTCCTATATTCCGTCACACACGGGAACTCGAGGGAAGTTGAGAAAAGATGGAGGTGTATATGTCTTAAAACCTTTTTTTTGTCCTTATTTGCTGCGACGAGCAATTCACGATCATTAAAAACAATTCAACCTGGAGGTCGAGCTACCTCTTCGCTTCAGTCTGTGACTCATAATGAGACAAAGAATCTCTTCAACATTGGGCCTTTATGGATAAGCAAGAGATCAATCTGTCCCATTCAAAGTGGCTCAAACATGCCAAACCTACCTCGTACAAATACGAGCTTTTTCATCAGGCCTTTGCAATGGAAAATGATATGGCGCATGAAACAAACTTACCTATCTACACAAGGTGTCCCTCAAATAGGTACCCATTTTTACCTCTGGAAGGTGGAGAAAGGTCATGTTTTCACTCCTGTCTGCCTGTCTGTGAGCAGGATAACTCAAAACGTAGTGGACGGATTGGGATGAAATTTGGTGGACATGTTGAGTGTGAGACAGAGCCAACTTGAATCGATTTTGGTGAAGATCCAGATACAGACACTAGAATTCTAGTGATTCTTCACCATTGAGAGATGGAGCCAAATAATACAAAGCATGATATCTTAAAGGTTTGTGGACGAATTGGGATGAAAATTGGTGGGCAGGTTGAGTGTGCGACACAGCCAAATTGAATAGATTTTGGTGAAGATCCAGATACAGACACTAGAATTTTAGTGATTCTTCACCATTGAGAGATGGAGTCAAATGATACAAAGCATGATATCTTAAAGGTTTGTGGACGAATTGGGATGAAAATTGGTGGGCAGGTTGAGTGTGCGACACAGCCAAATTGAATAGATTTTGGTGAAGATCCAGATACAGACACTAGAATTTTAGTGATTCTTCACCATTGAGAGATGGAGTCAAATGATACAAAGCATGATATCTTAAAGGTTGTGGACGAATTGGAATGAAATTTGGTGGACATGTTGAGTGTGCGACGGAGCCAAATTGAATAGATTTTGGTGAAGATCCAGATACAGACACTAGAATTTTAGTGATTCTTCACCATTGAGAGATGGAGTCAAATGATACAAAGCATGATATCTTAAAGGTTGTGGACGGATTGGGATGAAAATTGGTGGGCAGGTTGAGTGTGCGACAGAGCCAAATTGAATAGATTTTGGTGAAGATCCAGATACAGACACTGGAATTTTAGTGATTCTTCACCATTGAGAGATGGAGTCAAATGATACATAGCATGATATCTCAAAAAGTTGTGGACTACTTGTCCACATAAAAAGACTGAAGTGAAGAGGTACTTGTGATAAAACTGGGTAAATGAGTTTTTAGGTGACAAGAACAAGCCGATTAGATTTTGGTTCAGGTCCGAATCCAGATCAGTGGCTACAAAACATAAACTATTCAGTCTGGCGGAGGTATGCGCGCTACTCAGTGTCGTTCTAGTTTATGTATTGAATACAACAAGTGTACATAACTTTCCAGTTGAATATGAAAGGGTTAAAGTAATGTTTGATGTTATGTTTGGTACTCAATATGTCCACCGTCTCTTTCGATGCACTTTTTGTCTGGAGACTCGTTCGATGTTGTCCCTAGTTCAAACAATTTGCTGCCTTCCCTGTGATTTAGGTGTCGTTGTCAATGTCCCCTTTTCTACAAACCTTCTGTGATTGCATGTAATGCTTTTGCATGTCCGAGGGTGCATATTGTACCAGATTCAATCAGGAATCTAACCCTAACCCTAACAACCCGTGCCACATATACAATGCAATCTGTAGGCCGGGATATTAGAACACAGTAGGTGAGGGGTAGCCCCAGACTACTCTTCTGAAGGTGCCGTGGGATCCTTAACATAAGCCAGCTAATGCGAGAGGACAGGTCCTGGCTTAACGTCCATCCGTCTGAGGGACGGTGTACTCGTTGATTTAATGCCCTGTCTGCGTAACACCAGGGAGACAAAGTATGGTCGGGCTGGGAATCAAAAACAGACTAGACAGCTAAAAGTTTGTTGTGCTACTGTACAATGGCAGAAATGTAGCCGAAATAAGGACAAAGAAATAAAACTGACACAGAAGGGAAAACGGATTAATCTGCAGTCAAGATAAACCAGAACGGCACTTGGTAGAGCACGTACCTCCGCCTGGTGAACAGCTTACATTTTGTATTGCACTGATGGGCTGGATCCGGATTCGGACCTGAACCAAATTCTAATCGGCTTGTTATCGTCAGCTAACCAATTCATCCACCTAGTTTTGTCATAATCCGTCCACAACTTTTTGAGATATACTGCTATATATCATTTTTGGCCATTTCTCTCAATGGTGAAGAATCACTTTAAAATTCTAGTATCCGGATCTTCACCAAAATATAACAATTTCGTCCTCGTCACATACCCAGCCTGTCCACCAAATTTCTTCCTTGTCATATACCCAGCCTGTCCACCAAATTTCGTCCTTGTCACATACCCAGCCTGTCCACCAAATTTCGTCCTTGTCACACACCCAGCCTGTCCACCAAATTTCGTCCTTGTCACATACCCAGCTTGTCCACAAAATTTCTTCCTTGTCACATACCCAGCCCGTCCACCAAATTTCGTCCTTGTCACATACCCAGCCTGTCCACCAAATTTCGTCCTTGTCACATACCCAGCCCGTCCACCAAATTTCGTCCTAGTCACATACCCAGCCCGTCCACCAAATTTCGTCCTAGTCACATACCCAGCCCGTCCACCAAATTTCGTCCTTGTCACATACCCAGCCCGTCCACCAAATTTCGTCCTTGTCACATACCCAGCTTGTCCACAAAATTTCTTCCTTGTCACATACCCAGCTTGTCCACAAAATTTCTTCCTTGTCACATACCCAGCCTGTCCACCAAATTTCGTCCTCGTCACATACCCAGCCTGTCCACCAAATTTCGTCCTTGTCACATACCCAGCCTGTCCACCAAATTTCGTCCTTGTCACATACCCAGCCCGTCCACCAAATTTCGTCCTTGTCACATACCCAGCCCGTCCACCAAATTTCGTCCTTGTCACATACCCAGCCTGTCCACCAAATTTCGTCCTTGTCACATACCCAGCCCGTCCACCAAATTTCGTCCTTGTCACATACCCAGCCCGTCCACCAAATTTCGTCCTTGTCACATACCCAGCCTGTCCACCAAATTTCGTCCTTGTCACATACCCAGCCCGTCCACCAAATTTCGTCCTTGTCACATACCCAGCCTGTCCACCAAATTTCGTCCTTGTCACATACCCAGCCTGTCCACCAAATTTCGTCCTTGTCACACACCCAGCCTGTCCACCAAATTTCGTCCTTGTCACATACCCAGCTTGTCCACAAAATTTCTTCCTTGTCACATACCCAGCCCGTCCACCAAATTTCGTCCTTGTCACATACCCAGCCTGTCCACCAAATTTCGTCCTTGTCACATACCCAGCCCGTCCACCAAATTTCGTCCTTGTCACATACCCAGCCCGTCCACCAAATTTCGTCCTAGTCACATACCCAGCCCGTCCACCAAATTTCGTCCTTGTCACATACCCAGCCCGTCCACCAAATTTCGTCCTTGTCACATACCCAGCTTGTCCACAAAATTTCTTCCTTGTCACATACCCAGCCTGTCCACCAAATTTCGTCCTCGTCACATACCCAGCCTGTCCACCAAATTTCGTCCTTGTCACATACCCAGCCCGTCCACCAAATTTCGTCCTTGTCACATACCCAGCCTGTCCACCAAATTTCGTCCGAACCCGTCCACAACCTTTTCAGATATCCTGTTTACAGACAAACAGACCAGGCTGAAACCACAACCTCCACCCACCGGTAATGAAAATATTATTGTATCTGGATCCGTATTCGGATCTCCACCAAAATCGAATCAATTAGCCCTCGTCACACACCGAACGTGTCCACCAAGCTTCGTCCGAATCCGTCAACAACTTATTTCGATATCCTGTTCACAGACAAACAGACAGTTGAAATGATAACCTCCGTCCACCTTTGGTGATGGAGGTAACAAATGGAAGCATGTTTCAGTGTGCATTTTGTATTTGGAGGAGGCAGATGGAGAGACAGCTGGTGAAAAGCAAATGTACTCCACAGTGGAAAATGAGACGAGGGGAAAACGAGGCGACTTTGGTGCTGGAAGGTACGTGGATAGTACTGGGAGAGTGAAATGCGGCAAAGCACAAAAAATGTTCAACAGCCAAATTTTCTCAGCCAAATTGGTTGCGATTTCTGATACGAGGTGCTCCGAACTCAACGGGATGGTTTGACGTGATGATCGTGGCTAACATGACTCCCTTGCAGGTCCGAGGGTTTCCGGCCCTTGTCGAAATTTCACCCTTCCTCTTTCCTCTTTTCTTTTCTTCCTCTTTTCTCCTGCCTCTGGAACAAACTCCCTCACTCCCTTCAATCCCACTCCTCCCTCCAGGTCTTTAAAACAGCTGTTCACCACCATCTCTTATCTTCCCCCATCCAAAACCTTGATCTTTTCTACCCCCGCTAATTTCACCCCAATTCCACTTTTTTTTAAATACAGACTTCTTCCTGGAAGTCCTTGCGGTGTCCATGTGTTTTATACCTCTCCCACCCCTTCCCCACGCCCCCTCCCCCCCCAAGCCCTCTCCCTCCCACAGATCTCCCGATGTCCCTGCTCTCTACTGTTGTACTTGTGCGCTTCCTTCTCTCTCCCCATCTTGTCTCCCGCTCCCTTTATCATATGTTTTATGTGTCAGTTTGTCTTTTTGTGATCGATCTTGTATACAAAAAAAAACAAAAAAAAAAACGTTTCACATCAGAACATTTTCACGTACGTATAGAGCGATTGACGTTTCCGAAACGTTCCTGTGCCGGGTTTGTGACTCTATTTGAACGCAGCTCACTAAACAGGTGAGATGAGGTTGTGAGCAGGTGTGCAAGGTGCACCCCGATTGTTTTGAACGCTACTCCATCCCAGTCGTATGTGCTTGCCGTTCACGTGCTCGTGATAGGTTAATTACATTGGGCCAGATTGTCGTTATATCATATATTCCGTGAAACGTTTCCAAACACATCGAATCTCCAGCACGTGCAACATTAGAATACCAACAACAACTGCAGTGAAAATCGAGAATACACCTACAAACACAGCAAGGTGGTCGCAAAAGAAACAAAAGCAGATTGTAATGCTCGACATCCGTGACATCATCAATTAAATAAATGCTTTTTGTGACGATGTTTTCTTTTTTCCTTTACCTCCTGTGGGCAGCAGAAGCAGGACGAACAGGCCGCACCATCACCATGGCAACGCGAGCCATGCCCCACGGGTCACATGGCCACAGAAGCCATGATGATTGGCGGGTGTAGGTGGAGGGTCGAAGGGCACAAATATGGCAGGCGTGGGAAGCATGTGGGTGGGAGGGGTTCAGGGGAATAGAAGGACGGGGCGAAAAAAGAGGCAAAAGAAGCGGGAACATATAATGAAAAGAACAACAGTTACGAAAAATGGGAAAAGCAAACTCAAAAAATTTGACAAGGGGTAGCCACAAAATAAGACAATATGAGGTAATGAAGGAAGAAAGCAAATAAATGATAAAATGGACAGTGACAGCAGGCAGGCTTCATTATTGAGTGCAAAGCAAATTTGAACCGCTCGGCACAATATAACCTGAGAGGTAACTTTGAGAATATCAATGTGAGCTTTTCGTCTCCATCAGGTAGTCGGGTCGTTGTACAGAGTGCACGACCTAGCAGAGGTGAGATCCACGATTGCGATATCTGTGTGATGAAGCACCACCTGTGACAACCTGTGTTTAATCATCGTTCCTACCATTTGCAAATGAATGTCGATGGGTGCGGATGATTGCAGGTAAACCTTTGCTCAACTCCACGTGCAAGCACCAATCACAAGTGCGTTAAACGATGACGGGGGACGATGACACATTTGATCATCATGGTGATGATTTGATGACTGATTGTGATCATAATTGTTCACTTAGCGATTATAACGATGATGGTGTTAATGTTGGTACGTATAACGATGATGGTGTTAATGCTGGTACGTATAACGAGGATGGTGTTAATGCTGGTATGTATAACGATGATGGTGTTAATGCTGGTACGTATAAAGATGATGGTGTTAATGCTGGTACGTATAACGATGATGGTGTTAATGCTGGTACGTATAACGATGATGGTGTTAATACTGGTATGTATAACGATGATGGTGTTAATGCTGGTACGTATAACGATGATGGTGTTAATGCTGGTACGTATAAAGATGATGGTGTTAATGCTGGTACGTATAACGATGATGGTGTTAATGCTGGTATGTATAACGATGATGGTGTTAATGCTGGTACGTATAACGATGATGGTGTTAATGCTGGTATGTATAACGATGATGGTGTTAATGCTGGTACGTATAACGATGATGGTGTTAATGCTGGTACGTATAACGATGATGGTGTTAATGCTGGTACGTATAACGATGATGGTGTTAATGCTGGTACGTATAAAGATGATGGTGTTAATGCTGGTACGTATAACGATGATGGTGATAATGTTGGTACTTATAACGATGATGGTGTTAATGCTGGTACGTATAACGATGATGGTGTTAATGTTGGTACGTATAACGATGATGGTGTTAATGCTGCTACGTATAACGATGATGGTGTTAATGCTGGTACGTATAACGATGATGGTGTTAATGTTGGTACGTATAACAATGATGGTGTTAATGCTGGTACGTATAACGATGATGGTGTTAATGCTGGTACATATAACGATGATGGTGTTAATGCTAGTACGTATAATGATGATGGTGTTAATGTTGGTATGTATAATGATGATAGTGTTAATGCTGGTACGTATAACGATGATGGTGTTAATGCTGGTACGTATAACGATGATGGTGCTAATGCTGGTACGTATAACGATGATGGTGTTAATGCTGGTACGTATAACGATGATGGTGCTAATGCTGGTACGTATAACGATGATGGTGTTAATGCTGGTACGTATAACGATGATGGTGTTAATGCTGGTACGTATAACGATGATGGTGTTAATGTTGGTACGTATAACAATGATGGTGTTAATGCTGGTACGTATAACGATGATGGTGTTAATGTTGGTACGTATAACGATGATGGTGTTAATGCTGGTACGTATAACGATGATGGTGTTAATGCTGGTACGTATAACGATGATGGTGTTAATGCTGGTACGTATAAAGATGATGGTGTTAATGCTGGTACGTATAACGAGGATGGTGTTAATGCTGGTATGTATAACGATGATGGTGTTAATGCTGGTACGTATAACGATGATGGTTTAATGCTGGTACGTATAACGATGATGATGTTAATGCTGGTACGTATAACGATGATGGTGTTAATGCTGGTACGTATAAAGATGATGGTGTTAATGCTGGTACGTATAACGATGATGGTGATAATGTTGGTACTTATAACGATGATGGTGTTAATGCTGGTACGTATAACGATGATGGTGTTAATGTTGGTACGTATAACGATGATGGTGTTAATGCTGGTACGTATAACGATGATGGTGTTAATGCTGGTACGTATTACGATGATGGTGTTAATGTTGGTACGTATAACAATGATAGTGTTAATGCTGGTACGTATAACGATGATGGTGTTAATGCTGGTACGTATAACGATGATGGTGTTAATGCTGGTACGTATAATGATGATGGTGTTAATGTTGGTATGTATAACGATGATAGTGTTAATGCTGGTACGTATAACGATGATGGTGTTAATGCTGGTACGTATAACGATGATGGTGCTAATGCTGGTACGTATAACGATGATGGTGTTAATGCTGGTACGTATAACAATGATGGTGTTAATGCTGGTACGTATAACGATGATGGTGTTAATGCTGGTACGTATAACGATGATGGTGTTAATGCTGGTACTTATAAAGATGATGGTGTTAATGCTGGTACGTATAACGATGATGGTGATAATGTTGGTACTTATAACGATGATGGTGTTAATGCTGGTACGTATAACGATGATGGTGTTAATGCTGGTACGTATAACGATGATGGTGTTAATGCTGGTACGTATAACGATGATGGTGTTAATGCTGGTACGTATAATGATGATGGTGTTAATGTTGGTACGTATAACGATGATGGTGTTAATGCTGGTACGTATAACGATGATGGTGCTAATGCTGGTACGTATAATGATGATGGTGTTAATGCTGGTACGTATAACGATGATGGTGTTAATGCTGGTACGTATAACGATGATGGTGTTAATGTTGGTACATATAACGATGATGGTGTTAATGCTGGTACGTATAACGATGATGGTGTTAATGTTGGTACGTATAACGATGATGGTGTTAATGCTGGTACGTATAACGATGATGGTGTTAATGCTGGTACGTATAACAATGATGGTGTTAATGCTGGTACGTATAACGATGATGGTGTTAATGCTGGTACATATAACGATGATGGTGTTAATGCTGGTACATATAACGATGATGGTGTTAGTGCTGGTACGTATAACGATGATGGTGTTAATGCTGGTACGTATAACGATGATGGTGTTAGTGCTGGTATGTATAACGATGATGGTGCTGACAACGATTATGGAAACTATAAGAATGATGATGATAACGATTATGGAAACGATGACGATAATGATGATAAAGATTATGGAAACGATGAGGATGATGATGATGATAACGATTATGGAAACGATGAGGATGATGATAACGATTATGGAAACGATGAGGATGATGATGATAACGATTATGGAAACGATGAGGATGATGATGATAAAGATTATGGAAACGATGACGATGATGATGATAAAGATTATGGAAACGATGAGGATGATGATGATAACGATTATGGAAACGATGAGGATGATGATGATAACGATTATGGAAACGATGAGGATGATGATAACGATTATGGAAACGATGAGGATGATGATGATAACGATTATGGAAACGATGAGGATGATGATGATAACGATTATGGAAACGATGAGGATGATGATAACGATTATGGAAACGATGAGGATGATGATGATAACGATTATGGAAACGATGAGGATGATGATGATAACGATTATGGAAACGATGAGGATGATGATGATGATGATGATGATGATAACGATTGTGGAAACGATGAGGATGATGATCACGATTATGGAAACGATGACGATGATGATGATAACGATTATGGAAACGATGAGGCTGATGATGATAACGATTATGGAAACGATGAGGATGATGATGATGATGATGATAACGATTATGTAAACGATGAGGATGATGATGACAAAGATTATGGAAACGATGAGGATGATGATAACGATTATGGAAACGATGAGGATGATGATGATAAAGATTATGGAAACAATGAGGATGATGATGATAACGATTATGGAAACGATGAGGATGATGATAACGATTATGGAAACGATGAGGATGATAACGATTATGGAAACGATGAGGATGATGATGATAAAGATTATGGAAACGATGAGGATGATGATGATAACGATTATGGAAACGATGAGGATGATGATGATAACGATTATGGAAACGATGAGGATTATGATGATAACGATTATGGAAACGATGAGGATGATGATAATGATTATGGAAACGATGAGGATGATGATGATCACGATTATGGAAATGATGAGGATGATGATGATAACGATTATGGAAACGATGAGGATGATGATAATGATTATGGAAACGATGAGGATGATGATGATGATCACGATGATGGAAACGATGAGGATGATGATACCGATTATGGAAACGATGAGGATGATGATGATAACGATTATGGAAACGATGAGGATGATGATAACGATTATGGAAACGATGAGGATGATGATGATAACGATTATGGAAACGATGAGGATGATGATAACGATTATGGAAACGATGAGGATGATGCTGATCACGATTATGGAAACGATGAGGATGATGATGATAAAGATTATGGAAACGATGAGGATGATGATGATAACGATTATGGAAACGATGAGGATGATGATGATAACGATTATGGAAACGATGAGGATGATGATAACGATTATGGAAACGATGAGGATGATGATGATAACGATTATGGAAACGATGAGGATGATGATGATAAAGATTATGGAAACGATGAGGATGATGATGATCAGGATTATGGAAACGATGAGGATGATGATGATCACGATTATGGAAACGATGAGGATGATGATGATAACGATTATGGAAACGATGAGGATGATGATGATAACGATTATGGAAACGATGAGGATGATGATGATAACGATTATGGAAACGATGAGGATGATAACGATTATGGAAACGATGAGGATTATGATGATACCGATTATGGAAACGATGAGGATGATGATGATAACGATTATGGAAACGATGAGGATGATGATGATAACGATTATGGAAACGATGAGGATGATGATGATAACGATTATGGAAACGATGAGGATGATGATAACGATTATGGAAACGATGAGGATGATGCTGATCACGATTATGGAAACGATGAGGATGATGATGATAAAGATTATGGAAACGATGAGGATGATGATGATAACGATTATGGAAACGATGAGGATGATGATGATAACGATTATGGAAACGATGAGGATGATGATAACGATTATGGAAACGATGAGGATGATGATGATAACGATTATGGAAACGATGAGGATGATGATGATAAAGATTATGGAAACGATGAGGATGATGATGATCAGGATTATGGAAACGATGAGGATGATGATGATCACGATTATGGAAACGATGAGGATGATGATGATAACGATTATGGAAACGATGAGGATGATGATGATAACGATTATGGAAACGATGAGGATGATGATGATAACGATTATGGAAACGATGAGGATGATGATGATAACGATTGTGGAAACGATGAGGATGATGCTGATAACGATTATGGAAACGATGAGGATGATGATGATAACGATTATGGAAACGATGAGGATGATGATGATGAGGATGATGATAATGATTATGGAAATGATGAGGAGGAGGATGATCACGATTATGGAAACGATGAGGATTATGATGATAACGATTATAGAAACGATGAGGATGATGATAAAGATTATGGAAACGATGAGGATGATGATAACGATTATAGAAACGATGAGGATGATGATGATAACGGTCCACAAATTGTAAATAACTTTGATAATAGCGAGTTGTAAGTGTTCGACTCGAGTTTTCACACAAATGGAATTTTGAACAAGAAACCTGGAAAATTTGAGAGATCAATGAGCATCAGGATTCCGAAGAAACCCCTGCACCCCCTAAACCCCTCCTGTCTCTTCAAGCTTTGTTCCAGCCGAAAGTGATTGATGACATGTACGACTTGGTAAATATCGAGGCATGTGACCCAAACAGACCATTAACAGCACAATAACCGGAGGAGTGACCATCGAGCGTGTCGCCATTCTTGGGACAAATAATCTTACTATAATTCACCAAATGTCTCTGTCTGTCTGTCTGTTCCAGGTACCGCAAAAACGGCTGAACCGATTGCAACGAAATTTTGGGTGGGTAATCCTGGGACCCCCTGGAGTGAAATAGTTTTTTACTTTGTAAAACTTTGTTTGTTTTTTTGTTAACTTTGTAAAGTAAAATTGTCAGACTATTGTTTTTACAATTTTTTCCCAATTTTCAAATTTTTCCAATTTTCCAATTTTCCACTTTTTCCAAACACGATTGAATAATATTTACCGATATGAACAGTGATGTGGGTTTTATTGAAATTCTACAAATACTGTTTAGATTTTGATGATTTGCGTGTGATATGATTTAACGGATGTTTATATAAATCGTGTAAAATAAAAAAAAGCCTTAAATTTCTGATATTTTACCTTTTCATTTGGGCCTCCCAGATGAAGCCCCGCCCTTAGGGCGTGTACCGTTGCTAGTAATCAAAATGTACTTTGGAACGAGGTCTTCTAGGTATTTGCGTTTGGCCAAAAGTACAACGAAACAGATGCGACCTTCCTCCCGAGGATTCGCACTTTCCTCAGTGTTTGCGCAAGCGGAAGACACACGCAACATATGGCGATACATGACGTGTGTGGGGTAAACGTGAGAAACCTGTGGTAGAGTGTTGATTATCTCTCACAATGGCTGCCCGTCCATCAGCAAGGATTGGCTCAGATTATCTTTGGATAAGATTACCATAATGTTATTCTCACAATATAATAGTGGTTTGATCAGAATAATTGCTGTTATAATGTTTAAAATGACATGTTTATAATTTCGACCTGAGGTGTTGTGAGTATTGCGATGACAAGACAAACAAAGTAAGGAAATCGGTGTTTTGTGATGGGGACGGGAACAAACAAAACATGCAAATCAAATACTCAGAGGATTTGTGGATTTCTGAGTTACATTCTTAATAAACAAACTAGACATTTTATATGCTGACTAGTTAGTGTAAAAATACATGCCAATATGTTACAATAATGAGGTGTGCGAGAGCATGATTATTGAACCCAAAGATGTGACCAAATGAACCACAATTGCAGAGTAAATGTTCAGGTGTTCGGCAGGTAAAATGCCGATTGAAAGTGTTAAAAAGAACCCGGATGGAAAGTGTACTGAGTGGCCAGGGCTGACTAAATGACTGACTGGGTTTTAGGTGTATTAAGTTATGGCCGGAGGGCCAGTGCTGACTAAATGACTGACTGGGTTTTACGTGTATTAAGTTACGGCCGGAGGGCCAGGGCTGACGAAATGACTGACTGGGTTTTAGGTGTATTAAGTTATGGCCGGAGGGCCAGTGCTGACTAAATGACTGACTGGGTTTTACGTGTATTAAGTTATGGCCGGAGGGCCAGGGCTGACTAAATGACTGACTGCGTTTTAGGTGTATTAAGTTATGGCCGGAGGGCCAGGGCTGACTCAATGACTGACTGGGTTTTAGGTGTATTAAGTTATGGCCAGAGGGCCAGGGCTGACTCAATGACTGACTGGGTTTTAGGTGTATTAAGTTATGGCCGGAGGGCCAGGGCTGACTAAATGACTGACTGGGTTTTTAGGTGTATTAAGTTATGGCCGGAGGGCCAGGGCTGACTAAATGACTGACTGGGTTTTAGGTGTATTAAGTTATGGCCGGAGGGCCAGGGCTGACTAAATGACTGACTGGGTTTTAGGTGTATTAAGTTATGGCCGGAGGGCCAGGGCTGACGAAATGACTGACTGGGTTTTTAGGTGTATTAAGTTATGGCCGGAGGGCCAGGGCTGACTAAATGACTGACTGGGTTTTCGGTGTATTAAGTTATGGCCGGAGGGCCAGGGCTGACTAAATGACTGACTGGGTTTTAGGTGTATTAAGTTATGGCCGGAGGGCCAGGGCTGACTAAATGACTGACTGCGTTTTAGGTGTATTAAGTTATGGCCAGAGGGCCAGGGCTGACTCAATGACTGACTGGGTTTTAGGTGTATTAAGTTATGGCCGGAGGGCCAGGGCTGACTAAATGATTGACTGGGTTTTAGGTGTATTAAGTTATGGCCGGAGGGCCAGGGCTGACTAAATGACTGACTGGGTTTTAGGTGTATTAAGTTATGGCCGGAGGGCCAGGGCTGACTAAATGACTGACTGGGTTTTAGGTGTATTAAGTTATGGCCGGAGGGCCAGGGCTGACTAAATGACTGACTGGGTTTTAGGTGTATTAAGTTATGGCCGGAGGGCCAGGGCTGACTCAATAACTGACTGGGTTTGAGGTGTATTAAGTTATGGCTGGAAGGCCAGGGCTGACTCAATGACTGACTGGGTTTGAGGTGTATTAACTTATGGCCGGAGGGCCAGGGCTGACTTAATGACTGACTGGGTTTTAGGTGTATTAAGTTATGGCCGGAGGGCCAGGGCTGACTTAATGACTGACTGGGTTTTAGGTGTATTAAGTTATGGCTGGAGGGCCAGGGCTGACTTAATGACTGACTGGGTTTTAGGTGTATTAAGTTATGGCCGGAGGGCCAGGGCTGACTAAATGACTGACTGGGTTGTAGGTGTTTTAATTTATGGCCGGAGGGCCAGGGCTGACTAAATGACTGACTAGGTTTTAGGTGTATTAAGTTATGGCCAGAGGGCCAGGGCTGACTTAATGACTGACTGGGTTTTAGGTGTATTAAGTTATGGCCGGAGGGCCAGGGCTGACTTGGGTTTAGGTGTATTAAGTTATGGCCTGAGGGCCAGGGCTGACTAAATGACTGACTGGGTATTAGGTGTATTAAGTTATGGCCGGAGGGCCAGGGCTGACTTAATGACTGACTGGGTTTTAGGTGTATTAAGTTATGGCCGGAGGGCTAGGGCTGACTTAATGACTGACTGGGTTTTAGGTGTATTAAGTTTTGGCCGGAGGGCCAGGGCTGACTAAATGACTGACTGGGTTTTAGGTGTATTAAGTTATGGCCGGAGGGCCAGGGCTGACTTAATGACTGACTGGGTTTTAGGTGTGTTAAGTTATGACCGGAGGGCCAGGACTGACTGAATGACTGACTGGGTTTTAGGTGTATTAAGTTATGGCCGGAGGGCCAGGGCTGACTAAATGACTGACTGGGTTTTAGGTGTATTAAGTTATGGCCGGAGGGCCAGGGCTGACTAAATGACTGACTGGGTATTAGGTATAATAAATTATGGCCAGAGGGTCAGGGCTGACTAAATGACTGACTGGGTTTTACGTGTATTAAGTTATGGCCAGAGGGTATTAAGGGCCAGAGGGCCAGGGCTGACTAAATGACTGACTGGGTATTATGTGTGTTAAGTTATGACCGGAGGGCCAGGGCTGACTAAATGACTGACTGGGTATTAGGTATAATAAATTATGGCCAGAGGGTCAGGGCTGACTAAATGACTGACTGGGTTTTACGTGTATTAAGTTATGGCCAGAGGGTATTAAGGGCCAGAGGGCCAGGGCTGACTAAATGACTGACTGGGTATTATGTGTGTTAAGTTATGACCGGAGGGCCAGGGCTGACTAAATAACTGACTGGGTTTTAGGTATATTAGGTTATGGCCAGAGGGCCAGAGCTGACTAAATGACTGACTGGGTTTTAGGGATATTAAGTTATGGCCGGAGGGCCAGGGCTGACTAAATGACTGACTGGGTTTTAGTTGTATTAAGTTATGGCCGGAGGGCCAGGGCTGACTAAATGACTGACTGGGTATTAGGTGTAATAAATAATGGCCAGAGGGTCAGGGCGGACTAAATGACTGACTGGGTTTTAGGTGTGTTAATTTATAACCAGAGGGCCAGGGCTGACTAAATGACTGACTGGGTATTAGGTGTATTAAGTTATGGCCAGAGGGCCAGAGCTGACTAAATGACTGACTGGGTTTTAGGTATATTAAGTTATGACCGGAGGGCCAGGGCTGACTGAATGACTGACTGGGTTTTAGGTGTATTAAGTTATGGCCGGAGGGCCAGGGCTGACTAAATGACTGACTGGGTATTAGGTGTATTAAGTTATGGCCAGAGGGTCAGGGCTGACTAAATGACTGACTGGGTTTTAGGTGTATTAAGTTATGGCCGGAGGGCCAGGGGTGACTAAATGACTGACTGGGTTTTAGGTGTATTAAGTTATGGCCGGAGGGCCAGGGCTGACTAAATGACTGACTGGGTATTAGGTGTAATAAATTATGGCCAGAGGGTCAGGGCAGACTAAATGACTGACTGGGTTTTAGGTGTATAAATTTATAACCAGAGGGCCATGGCTGACTAAATGACTGACTGGGTATTAGGTGTATTAAGTTATGGCCAGAGGGCCAGAGCTGACTAAATGACTGACTGGGTTTTAGGTATATTAAGTTATGACCGGAGGGCCAGGGCTGACTGAATGACTGACTGGGTTTTAGGTATATTAAGTTATGGCCGGAGGGCCAGGGCTGACTAAATGACTGACTGGGTTTTAGGTGTATTAAGTTATGGCCGGAGGGCCAGGGCTGACTAAATGACTGACTGGGTATTAGGTATAATAAATTATGGCCAGAGGGTCAGGGCTGACTGAATGACTGACTGGGTTTTAGTTGTATTAAGTTATGGCCGGAGGGCCAGGGCTGACTAAATGACTGACTGGGTATTAGGTGTATTAAGTTATGGCCAGAGGGCCAGAGCTGACTAAATGACTGACTGGGTTTTAGGTATATTAAGTTATGGCCGGAGGGCCAGGGCTGACTAAATGACTGACTGGGTTTTAGGTGTATTAATTTATAACCAGAGGGCCAGGGCTGACTAAATGACTGACTGGGTATTAGGTGTATTAAGTTATGGCCAGAGGGCCAGAGCTGACTAAATGACTGACTGGGTTTTAGGTATATTAAGTTATGGCCGGAGGGCCAGGGCTGACTAAATGACTGACTGGGTTTTAGGTGTATTAAGTTATGGCCGGAGGGCCATGGCTGACTAAATGACTGACTGGGTTTTAGGTGTATTAAGTTATGGCTGGAGGGCCAGGGCTGACTAAATGACTGACTGGGTATTAGGTAAAATAAATTATGGCCAGAGGGTCAGGGCTGACTAAATGACTGACTGGGTTTTACGTGTATTAAGTTATGGCCAGAGGGTATTAAGGCCGGAGGGCCAGGGCTGACTAAATGACTGACTGGGTATTATGTGTGTTAAGTTATGACCGGAGGGCCAGGGCTGACTAAATAACTGACTGGGTTTTAGGTATAATAAATTATGGCCAGAGGGTCAGGGCTGACTAAATGACGAACTGGGTTTTACGTGTATTAAGTTATGGCCAGAGGGTATTAAGGGCCGGAGGGCCAGGGCTGACTAAATGACTGACTGGGTATTATGTGTGTTAAGTTATGACCGGAGGGCCAGGGCTGACTAAATGACTGACTGGGTTTTAGGTATATTAAGTTATGGCCGGAGGGCCAGGGCTGACTAAATGACTGACTGGGTTTTAGGTATATTAAGTTATGGCCGGAGGGCCAGGGCTGACTAAATGACTGACTGGGCATTAGGTATAATAAATTATGGCCAGAGGGTCAGGGCTGACTAAATGACGAACTGGGTTTTACGTGTATTAAGTTATGGCCAGAGGGTATTAAGGGCCGGAGGGCCAGGGCTGACTAAATGACTGACTGGGTATTAGGTGTATTAAGTTATGACCGGAGGGCCAGGGCTTACGAATAGGCAGCGTTTCAAATTGCACGGCTGTGCTGAACTCTCCCGTGCCGGCACCATTGCGAGCGGCAGCTTGCACATCATATCGCCTTTCTGGTTTCAAGCCGGTCACCTGCACACTCTCTGGGGAACACAACGTCTCAGGGTCGAGGCCTAGTGATGCCGATAACGAACAATTCTTCACTTTATGAGAGATTCCAAGTGAAATGTGATGTAGTGTTTGAAATAATTCTGGAAACACACGAGCGGCAAACATAATTATTTCATACACCAGTTAAAATTAACAAGGATTGGAAAAGGCATGCGCACAGGATGGGAAAATTATTGGCAGATGCGGTTCAGATGTGCTGGGAATTGGTAAGAACAAAGAGGGGGGAAAGGGCGAGACAATGGAAGAGTGCAGAGTGGTGGGGACGGGGGATTTGAGGGGGGGAGGGGGAACGATGGAGAGGCAGTGGGGGAAAATATCTCTCTCTTTTGATATATATTTGATATCTATCTATTTTGATATCTCTCTGGCCATTCTCAGAGAGCCTCCTCAGCGCCAACGAGTCTGGCATTTCACTCAGGCTGACTGGCATGGTCTTCAAGCAGCCATCAATCATCTGGACTGGTCTCCCATCTCTACTGCTTCTGACATCAACTCTTCCTGGGAATTCTTCCAAAGTAAACTGCTCTCTCTCATGCACAGATTTATCCCATCTCCTCTTCAGTTGTCGTACCCTTCCGCCCATCCATGGTACACTGAAGCTTGTGGTGAGGCAGTTGCCATGAAGCAACTTGCCTTCACCTCATGGAAGGCTAATCCAACTGAAGATAATCTCAGTTCCTTTCACAAAGCTCGAAACAAGTGTGTGTCTACCCTCAGGAGAGCCAGGAAACAATATCTCTCTACTCTCAAAACCGAACTCTCAAACCTGTCTCCTTCCTCCAAATCCTGGTGGCGTCTGGTCACATCTGTTTCTGGTGTTTGTTCCTCCTCCATCACCTCCCTTACTTCAAACGGCTACACAGTTGACACCGCACGTGAAAAAGCCGAATGCCTCAACTCTGTTTGCCTCAAAATCGTGTGTCCCGAACCCATCTCTCTCTGTACCCACCTTACCCAGTCGAACCCAACTGCTCCAGGACTCTGTGTCCTTCTCTCCTGACAAGGTGGAGAGGTTTTTGTCAAACCTCGACTCTGATTCTGCAACTGGACCAGACGGCATCGGCCCATGGGTCCTAAAATCCTGCTCTGCCGCTCCATCTCACCCTCTGTTCTCTTCACCTTCTCTTTTACTCAAATTCATCTGCCAGCATCTTGGAAATCAGCCAACATTACCGCTTTACAAAAAAAAGGTGCAAAAACAGATCCTTGCAACTACAGACCAATCAGCCTGGTCCCAATAATCAGCAAGGTCATGGAATCAATCATTGCTTCTGACATCAAATCCTTCCTCTTCTCCAATGGCTTGATCTCGGATCATCAATTTGGATTCAGACCAGGTCATTCTACTCTGGACATGCTGCTTCTGCTGTCTTAGCAATGGATGGTGGTCCTCAATGTCACGTGCCTTCGATACAGTCTGGCACCCCGCTCTGCTCTCCAAACTCTCCTCATATGGTATAAATGTAAATCTCCACACATGGCTTGCGGACTTCCTCTCTGGTCGTTGTCAACGTGTGGCCCTGAATGGGTTTCTCTCATCTCCCCTTCCTGTTCAGGCTGGAGTTCCTCAAGGCAGGGTTCTGGGCCCTGTGCTTTTTCTGGTCTTTATCAATGATCTCTCCGACTCTCTGGAAAATCCTCTCTTTCTCTTTGATGATGACTCCACTCTCTGCCGCTCCATTCCTCATCCCTCAAATCGGCAGTCTGCAGCCTCCTCACTCTCTGCAGACCTGGACAAAATCACAGACTGGTCAAACAAGTGGACCATGTCTTTCAATCGTGACAAATCTCACACTCTCACTATGTCTCTCCGAAAAGATCATTTGGAAAACCCTCCCATCCACTTTCTGAACAATCCTCTCCAAGAAGTTCTGTCACTCAAGCTCTTGGGTCTCACAATCTGCCATGATCTATCCTGGGAAAACCACATTTCCAAGCTGGCCTCCAAAGCCAGTCGCCGACTGGGCATTATCCGTCGTGCGAAGTCCTTCCTTGGCACACCTGAGCTCCTCACCACATACAAGGCTTTCATCTGCAGCTCAATGGAATACTGTTCCCCCCTCTGGGATGGTGCTGCTGCCTCACACCAAGCTCGGCTTCACGCTGTTGAAACCAACGCTTTCAGAATCGTTGGAATCTCCCGCGATGAAGCTAACTCTGAGGGCCTTTCACCCACTCACCACAGGCTTGGTGGTCTTTCTGTCTTCTACCGACTCCTATCTGGCGTTGCTCCCCCAGCTCTCTCTGTGCTCTGTCCCCCAAATATTCCTACAGGTTGCACAAGATCTGCCTGCAACCCTCTTATGGTTAAACTGCCAAAATCAAGACTCTCTATTCACCTTCACTCTTTCATTCCTCTTTTCTCCCGCCTCTGGAACAAACTCCTGGAAGTCCTAGCAGTGTCCATGTTTTTTGTTTTTTAGAATCTCTATCCCCCTTCCCATGCCTCCTCCCCCCAAGCCCTCTCCCTCGCACAGATCTACAGATGTCCCTGCTCTCAAATGTTGTACTTGTGTGCTTCCCTCTCTCTCCCCATCTTGTCTCCCGCTCCCTTTATCTTGTGTTTTATGTGCCAGCTTGTCTTATTGTGATTAATGTAAGCTCTTACACGAGCCTCGATCTTGCATACCAAAAAAAAAAAAAAAAACAGCAAGACGGGAGGGGGGTGGGGGGGGCATCGGCAAGATGGGGGGAACAGTGGCGGGACGGGGGGAACAGCGGTGAGATGGGGGAACAGCAGTGAGATGGGAAGACAGCGGTGAGACGGGGCAGTGGCAGTGGTGAGATGGGGGAACATGTTGGAAAAGTGGCAGAAGAGTGGCAAGACAGGGGGGGGACAGTGGCGAGACGGGGGGGGGGGGGGGGGACTGCGGTGAGACGAGGGGAACAGCAGTGAGATGGGGGAACAGCGGCAAGACGAGGGGAACTGCGGTGAAACATGGGGAGCGGCAGTGAGATGGGGGAACAGCGGCAAGACGAGGGGACACAGCGGCAAGACGGAGGGAACAGCAGAGAGATGGGGAAACAGTGGCAAGACGAGGGGGAACAGCAGTGAGATGGGGGAACAGTGGCAAGACGAGGGGACACAGCGGCAAGACGGGGGGAACAGCAGAGAGATAGGGAAACAGTGGCAAGACGAGGGGGAACAGCAGTGAGATGGGGGAACAGTGGCAAGACGAGGGGACACAGCGGCAAGACGGGGGGAACAGCAGAGAGATGGGGAAACAGCGGCAAGACGAGGGGGACAGCAGTGAGATGGGGGAACAGTGGCAAGACGAGGGGACACAGCGGCAAGACGGGGGGAACAGCAGAGAGATGGGGAAACAGTGGCAAGACGGAGGGAACAGCAGAGAGATGGGGAAACAGTGGCAAGACGAGGGGGAACAGCAGTGAGATGGGGGAACAGTGGCAAGACGAGGGGACACAGCGGCAAGACGGGGGGAACAGCAGAGAGATGGGGAAACAGCGGCAAGACGAGGGGGACAGCAGTGAGATGGGGGAACAGTGGCAAGACGAGGGGACACAGCGGCAAGACGGGGGGAACAGCAGTGAGATGGGGGAACAGCGGCGAGACGAGGGCAACAGCAGTGAGATGGGGGAACAGCGGCGAGACGAGGGGAACAGCAGTGAGATGGCGGAACAGCGGCGAGACGAGGGGAACAGCAGTGAGATGGGGGAACAGTGGCGAGATGGGAGGGCGGGGGGTCAGCAGTGAGGTGGGGGAACAGTGGTGAGATGGGGGGGACGGCGGACAGCAGTGAGATGGGGGAACAGTGGTGAGACGAGGGGAACAGCGGCGAGGGGGTTGGGGGAACAGCGGCGAGACAAGGGGAACAGCAGTGAGATGGGGGAACAGTGGCAAGACGAGGGGAACAGTGGCGAGACGGGGGGCTGGCGGGGACAGCAGTGAGATGGGGGAACATTGGTGAGACGGGGGGAACATTGGCAAGACGGGGGGAACATTGGCAAGACGGGGGGAACAGCGGTGAGATGGGGGGGGGGGAGCAGCGGTGAGATGGGGGGGGAACAGCGGTGAGATGGGGGGTGGGGAACAGCGGCGATATGGGGGGAACAGTGGAGAGACAAGGGGAACAGCAGTGAGATGGGGGAACAGCGGTGAGACGAGGGGAACAGCAGTGAGATGGGGGAACAGCAGTGAGATGGGGGAACAGCAGTGAGATGGGGGAACAGCAGTGAGATGGGGGAACAGTGGTGAGATGGGGGAACAGCAGTGAGATGGGGGAACAGCAGTGAGATGGGGGAACAGCAGTGAGATGGGGGAACAGTGGTGAGATGGGGGAACAGTGGTGAGATGGGGGAACAGCGGCGAGACGAGGGGAACAGCAGTGAGATGGGGGAACAGCAGTGATATGGGGGAACAGTGGTGAGATGGGGGAACAGTGGTGAGACAAGGGGAACAGCAGTGAGATGGGGGAACAGCAGTGAGATGGGGAAACAGTGGTGAGATTGGGGAACAGCGGCGAGATGAGGGGAACTGCAGTGAGATGGGGGAACAGCGGCGAGACGAGGGGAACAGTGGTGAGATGGGGGAACAGTGGTGAGACAAGGGGCACAGCAGTGAGATGGGGGAACAGTGGTGAGATGGGGGAACAGCGGTGAGACGAGGGGAACAGCAGTGAGATTGGGGAACAGCGGCGAGACGAGGGGAACAGCAGTGAGATGGGGGAACAGTGGTGAGACAAGGGGAACAGCAGTGAGATGGGGGAACAGCGGCGAGACGAGGGGAACAGCAGTGAGATGGGGGAACAGCGGCGAGACGAGGGGAACAGCAGTGAGATGGGGGAACAGTGGTGAGACAAGGGGAACAGCAGTGAGATGGGGGAACAGCAGTGAGATGGGGGAACAGCGACGAGACGAGGGGAACAGCAGTGAGATGGGGGAACAGCGGCGAGACGAGGGGAACAGTGGTGAGACGGGGGTGGGGGTGGAGGAGGACAGCAGTGAGATGGGGGAACAGTGGCGGGACGGGGGGGAACAGTGGCGAGACGGGGGGGCACAGTGGTGAGATGGGGGAGGGGGTGGAGGGGGACAGCAGTGAGATGGGGGAACAGTGGTGAGACGGGGGAGGGGGTGGAGGGGGGCAGCAGTGAGATGGGGGAACAGTGGTGGGACGGGGGGGGGGGGGGACAGCGGCGAGACGAGGGGAACATTGGTGAGACGGGGGAGGGGGTGGAGGGGGACAGCAGTGAGATGGGGGAACAGTGGCGGGACGGGGGGAACAGTGGCGAGACGGGGGGAACAGCGGCGAGATGGGGGGGGGGACAGCGGAAAGACGGGAGGGGGGGGACAGCGGTGAGACGGGGGGGGGACAGCGGTGAGACGGGGGGGGCAGCGGTGAGACGGGGGGGGGGGGACAGCGGTGAGATGGGTGGAATAGCGGTGAGATGGGTGGAACAGCGGTGAGATGGGTGGAACAGCAGTGAGATGTGGGAACAGCGGTGAGATGGGTGGAACAGCGGCGAGACGGAGGGGGGGGGCATCAGTGAGGCAGGGGGAACGGGTGAGTCATATAGTTTGAGAGGAATTATGAAAATGGAAAACAATATAGCAAAGCGAGGAGTTCGTTCAAACCTTGTTGGCCATTGGTAGTGAACCTCTGCCACTCACGACGACTGCCACTGCCTCGCTCATCCGCAGGCCGAATGCGAACTATAAACTCCAACACAGGAACTCCACCGTTCGCCTCCGGCTCATCCAGCTTGACCTCGGCCGACGTCGAATATGGACGGACGTTTGAAACACTAGGTGCTGAGGGGGAAACTGCAGGGATTGGAGATTAAGAGAGGCAGTGTGGTTAGTTGTTTGTTTTTTTTACTTTCAGGTTTGAAGTTAAAATTGCATAAATGTTTATTAAATAATTAATATGTTTATCAGATGCAATTGTTTTAATTCAGTTAAAACAACCAAGATGAAATGCCAAAAAAATCTATTCTTGCTAAGCATGGGTCATAAAATGGCCTGCATTTGTCTAAATTTGTGCAATGTTTCTCCTTGTTACAGCAGGAAATCATTTATTTTGTTAAATAAAAATGTTAGTGGACTCGATAGCTGAAAATGTGGAGACCGGGGTAAAAGGCTGCGTAAAGTAGACGACTTCAATCAAAATCTTGGAGGGTTCAGAACCTTTTCGTGGATTGGCAGGTTCGCATTGGATTGTATCTAAAGGTACACTCGGGATGTTCGTGTAAGACTCAACTAGCAATGAGATGCGGATTTGCAGAAGATGCTCGAACACCTTGTGTGATGTGCAGGGTCATGATATTGCTCGGTAGTTTGAGGGCTATCTCGTAGCTTCCCTGGCTTAGTAGGGTGGCTTAGCAAAATTACCGTTACACGGTGGACAAAATCACCAAATTTGGCATGAACACTCCTAATGACCTATTAATCAATATTAGCCGAGGAGCCCTCGCGAATTTTTACGCGTATTCGTGTAAAACCAAAAAATCCAAAATGGCCGCCATCCAGTAATTAAAAACACATTTCCCGGGTTATATAAGTCATGGATAGCAAAAATTGGTATCAAAATATAAATTTTTAGGACACTGAATGTGTATTTTGATATTACAATATCACCAGTAAATTTAAAGGGACATTCAGTGATTTCATGTGAAGGGCGCCCTCAATGTTAGGGGGGGGGGAAAGCTTTTGGCTTGAATACATTGCTTATAACTCCAGGTCATCAATTATTGCGAATGATAAGCTGTAAACATTGTACCCTGGAAATACAACATTATCATTAGGAGTGCAAAATATCGAGCCCAAGAATTGGGCGTGTCGCTTATTGGATGTCACGCCTACCATTACAATCAGTATCCACTATAAACCAATGAGAGGTTTAGATTAAGACTTAATCTAAACCTCTCATTGGTTTATAGTGGATACTGATTGTAATGGTAGGCGTGACATCCAATAAGCGACACGCCCAATTCTTGGGCTCGATATTTTGCACTCCTAATGGTTATCCTTTCTGGTCGGATCCAGCTTGGACTAGACTATTAAGTACATATGTACACCTGATATAGGCTGCACATTAATCAAAACAAAACACTGAAACAAAAAAAAGCCGACTTGGAGGTACATGTAAGCAAAGTATGTCATTTGTTTTTGAAAAAATGAGGATGCCCCCAAAAGTCTCTGGTACTGCATATTGATATAGCTTTATATATTACAATACTCCTGGTCTAAAAAAAACCTCCCAGTCCCACTTGGGATGAGGGGAATTTGTAGCCACACAATCATGAAACTTATAACCACTACATGATATAATTGACCTCAGTCATCAACTTTTAAAGAAAATAATTTTAAAAAATTGAGTGTACAAGTACTTTGGTCATTCAGTAGTGAGCATGGGGGATTTCTGTTGAACAAAAGTATATTATAATGTTCAGTGTGCAATGTGCAAATCCTTACTTTCTCAGTAATCTAGACATCTGCAATGTTCTTATTTACTTGTCTATTTAATACATGGGCAAACACAACGTTTTGAGCAGACAAGATTGGCATTGCCACATTTGCATGTGGTACAGTCTCCTTTGCAACCACATTTGATTAGTTCTCTGCATGCTCTGGAAACCTCTGGCATTGATATCCAAACTGGTACCCATACATCTGACACCTTGGTCCATGCAAATGTCTGTGGAGAAGGAACCACTTGCTGTGTCTGTGTGCTGGTTGTCCAGATTCCGGCTTGGTACAATGCCCGCCGGGCATGTTGAAGAAGAGCATCCTGTGTGGGTGGTATTCTGTCCATTGATCGATTCTTCTGGCAGAAGAGTTCCTGTCTTGCTTCATTGACGGAGCTCAAGGGACTTGTTCTATCATACAAGATGATGATTAGTCTCTCGATCTTCTGGAAGTGATCAGCGTCTGTATAAAGAAGCTCAAAGGGGTGACGAGCCAGATACACAAATGTTTCTGTGATGTCTTCATAGGCTTGCCAAGCCTGCCAGGCTGACTTCTTGCCCTTACCTTGGAAGGCTGATGTGGTATCACATCCAGAAAGGGCATGAAATACTGGTAGAGCTTGTGATCTTGTTTCCCCAAGTCTGTCACATATGGCATTGATACTGTAAAATCTGTAATTCTTACCCATTCCAAAGGCAACCCAGATGTCTACCAATGGCTGAGTGACCATGAGATCATAAAATGTACCAATAAGTATGACTACAACGTCTGTGTCAACAGTGCGCACTTTAATAGTCTTCATATCTTGCTCTAGTGCATGCACGATGTGCACTATGACCCTCGTATCTGCTTCCTCATGGTTGCAGTTCAGCATGGCGTTGATGGTGCCTGTGGATACTACAGATTCACCTGATGTGATGTACACGGATTTGCCTGATAGAAAGGTAAACTCGGCAACCTTGGACCGTCAGAAAGGCAAATAGCTCCTGTTTGTTTTTTGGATCACGGAGGAAGTCCATCCAATTGCCTGGAAGCTTGGTTTGGCCGGACACTTTTCTGCGCACACCCTTTCCTCTCTTTTCCCGGGTTGATTCCTTCAAACTGTCTGGAATGTATGTGTCCCACACAACATCCAACCTTGTGGCATTCTGTAGCTGCTTCACCAGGTAGGGGATGAACACCTTGTCTGCATACTCAATGAACGTGCTGACTGCAGTAGTCGGCAGACAGTGCACAATGACAGCACCATCCAGTACAATGCAGTCATAGGTTGAAGGTGGCTCAGGCTGCTCGGGCTGCTCAATACATTTCAGTAGATCGGACTTTGTGTTTGGTAAATGCAGCTTACCAAAGTGTGAGAGAGAAGGTGGAAAGGGTTGTATCTCATGGGCAAAGAATTCCTTCAGGTCACCCTCGCGACTTTGCATGGCAATGTACAACTGGCCAAAAAGTGCCACATTGTTCTGGAGCACTTTGATCTTCTTCCCCTGCTTTGTCGGGGCCTTGGGTTTAGGTCTCTTGAAGAGAGCCAGTGAGTTCTTCTTGATTGGGTCATGTATAGAGCAGCTGCGATCTTCAAGTACACTCTTGACATACTCCTGATACTGCTTTATGCCTGTGTCTTCCAATGTGCGTAGTGCGGATACTACAGACTCATCCATGCAATTGCGACTGTCGAGTGTCACTAGCTCTTCAAAATCATCAAGGAAGGGGTTTCCCATTCTGTTGAAGGTTTCAGAAAGATTGTTTACTTCCTTCTGAAATGTTTTTTGTGATGCAAGGCCCTGTTCATGGTTCCGAAAATCTGGGTCATCATTGGGAAAGTATTCTTCCTCAAACTGTGTTTGCAATCTGGCCAACTCGGGACCTGTTAACATCCAGCGTCTAAATGCGACAGGGTTTCCTGTGAGTCCAATACAACCACCAGAGCCTTTGACTTTCGCGTTCTCCTGTTCATGAGCTTGGTCAAATGGGATAGTAGAGAATATTTTGCTGGTTTTAGAAAGGACCCAGTGGCATTGTTTCTCAAACTCTTCCTTGATAGGGTCAGGCAGAGACTTCATATCTCTTATGTGAACAGGCATCCATCTTGGATTTGTTTGTGTTACCATGGTTACGTACATATTTCGAGAGGGCTCCTCGGCTAAAATCAACTGATATACCCTAAGGAAGCCTCACACCAAAAATGGCGCTTTTGTCCGCCCGGTAACGGTAATCTTGAAAATTGACCCCAAGCCACCCCGCTAGCTTGGGTATGGCGATAATCTTAACTTCTCTCCACATCGAAGGAATTGTGCCAGACTGATGGATAGCATTAAAGAAGGAATTGTGCCAGACTGATGGATAGCATTAAAGAAGGAATTGTGCCAGACTGATGGATAGCATTAAAGAAGGAATTGCGTCAGACTGATGGATAGCATTAAAGAAGGAATTGTGCCAGACTGATGGATAGCATTAAAGAAGGAATTGTGCCAGACTGATGGATAGCATTAAAGAAGGAATTGCGTCAGACTGATGGATAGCATTAAAGAAGGAATTGCGTCAGACTGATGGATAGAATTAAAGAAGGAATTGCGTCAGACTGATGGATAGCATTAAAGAAAGAATTGTGCCAGACTGATGGATAGCATTAAAGAAGGAATTGCGTCAGACTGATGGATAGCATTAAAGAAGGAATTGTGCCAGACTGATGGATAGCATTAAAGAAGGAATTGCGTCAGACTGATGGATAGCATTAAAGAAGGAATTGTGCCAGACTGATGGATAGCATTAAAGAAAGAATTGTGCCAGACTGATGGATAGCATTAAAGAAGGAATTGCGTCAGACTGATGGATAGCATTAAAGAAGGAATTGTGCCAGACTGATGGATAGCATTAAAGAAGGAATTGTGCCAGACTGATGGATAGCATTAAAGAAGGAATTGTGCCAGACTGATGGATAGCATTAAAGAAGGAATTGTGCCAGACTGATGGATAGAATTAAAGAAGGAATTGTGCCAGACTGATGGATAGCATTAAAGAAGGAATTGTGCCAGACTGATGGATAGCATTAAAGAAGGAATTGTGCCAGACTGATGGATAGAATTAAAGAAGGAATTGTGCCAGACTGATGGATAGAATTAAAGAAGGAATTGTGCCAGACTGATGGATAGCATTAAAGAAGGAATTGTGCCAGACTGATGGATAGCATTAAAGAAGGAATTGTGCCAGACTGATGGATAGAATTAAAGAAGGAATTGTGCCAGACTGATGGATAGCATTAAAGAAGGAATTGTGCCAGACTGATGGATAGCATTAAAGAAGGAATTGTGCCAGACTGATGGATAGAATTAAAGAAGGAATTGTGCCAGACTGATGGATAGAATTAAAGAAGGAATTGTGCCAGACTGATGGATAGCATTAAAGAAGGAATTGTGCCAGACTGATGGATAGCATTAAAGAAGGAATTGTGCCAGACTGATGGATAGCATTAAAGAAGGAATTGTGCCAGACTGATGGATAGCATTAAAGAAGGAATTGTGCCAGACTGATGGATAGCATTAAAGAAGGAATTGTGCCAGACTGATGGATAGAATTAAAGAAGGAATTGTGCCAGACTGATGGATAGCATTAAAGAAGGAATTGTGCCAGACTGATGGATAGCATTAAAGAAGGAATTGTGCCAGACTGATGGATAGAATTAAAGAAGGAATTGTGCCAGACTGATGGATAGCATTAAAGAAGGAATTGTGCCAGACTGATGGATAGCATTAAAGAAGGAATTGTGCCAGACTGATGGATAGCATTAAAGAAGGAATTGTGCCAGACTGATGGATAGAATTAAAGAAGGAATTGTGCCAGACTGATGGATAGCATTAAAGAAGGAATTGTGCCAGACTGATGGATAGCATTAAAGAAGGAATTGTGCCAGACTGATGGATAGCATTAAAGAAGGAATTGTGCCAGACTGATGGATAGCATTAAAGAAGGAATTGTGCCAGACTGATGGATAGCATTAAAGGAATTGTGCCAGACTGATGGATAGCATTAAAGAAGGAATTGTGCCAGACTGATGGATAGCATTAAAGAAGGAATTGTGCCAGACTGATGGATAGCATTAAAGAAGGAATTGTGCCAGACTGATGGATAGCATTAAAGAAGGAATTGTGCCAGACTGATGGATAGCATTAAAGAAGGAATTGTGCCAGACTGATGGATAGAATTAAAGAAGGAATTGTGCCAGACTGATGGATAGAATTAAAGAAGGAATTGTGCCAGACTGATGGATAGCATTAAAGAAGGAATTGTGCCAGACTGATGGATAGCATTAAAGAAGGAATTGTGCCAGACTGATGGATAGCATTAAAGAAGGAATTGTGCCAGACTGATGGATAGCATTAAAGAAGGAATTGTGCCAGACTGATGGATAGCATTAAAGAAGGAATTGTGCCAGACTGATGGATAGCATTAAAGAAGGAATTGTGCCAGACTGATGGATAGCATTAAAGAAGGAATTGCGTCAAGCCCTTAGGCCCGAGATTATTTAGGAAATCCATCATAACACAATACAAACAAGACAGAGCCTCGCTGGGTATATCGATTATATTTTAAATGTAAAATCTATAATCCTATCTCATTGCTGCAAAAACCTGTGTGCATGTGATGTATTATTTTTAAAGCCTTAGAATGAATCATAAAGATTACGGTGAATCTAGATGCAGACAAACACACCCTCAGGAAAGGGTGCGAATAACCTGAACGTGATCCACATTCAAGATTAAAAAACAAACAAACAAAATAACAAACTCGTTAGACGAAGAAATTAGACAAAAGCATTACGGTTAAATTGGACAACTGTGTAACTGTCCATGCGTGCTAGTCGAGCTAGTAGGCTGTGCAATACACCTCGGAAAACAAGCTTCACTGGCCACCTCAAAATGTGACTAATAGTACGGCGGATAAGCGCTCATATTATAACAATTGTGCATTTTATGAGAAAAGCATGAAATTTCTAACATAGTTAGTATATACCATAAGGTTTATTTTCAGATTTGGAGGGAAGTCAGATTTGACCTCCGAGGACCGTGAGAGGTCAAATCCAAAATGGCCACCAGTCCACCGGGTCTAATGTTCAAACGCGCTTAATTTTGGAAGCAAACAGTGTAGAAAAATATTATAGGTGTCGTTTCCAACTAAATTGGGGATGCCCATTCATTCGGTGATACTTTTGAGATCGCCAGAACTCAAGGTCATGCATTTAGGTCAAGGTCAAATTACGTTAAATATCTATTTTGATGATACTGCAGTTAGGAACTGCTATTGGAAAAAGTTCATTTGAACCACAGCTGCACCATCAAGAATTGTTGCATCAGCCACAGGCGCACTATTGTTTTCGAGCAGATCTGATTCCAGGCAGTGAAGTCGATCTGCTTTTACCCCAATCCGCATTTTTCCTCCAGTTGACGGAGCTGGTGGGGCT
>NC_136267.1:1712668-1920168 GCF_964187855.1 Myxine glutinosa | reverse complement strand
CCTCCGTCGTGCGAAGTCCTTCCTTGGCACACCTGAGCTCCTCACCACATACAAAGCTTTCATCCGCAGCTCAATGGAATACTGTTCCCCCCCCTCTGGGCCGGTGCTCCTGCCTCACACCTAGCTCGGCTTCACACTGTTGATACAAAAGCTTTCAGAATCATTGGAATCTCCTGCGATGAAGCTAACTCCGAGGGCCTTTCACTCACTCACCGCAGGCAGGTTGGTGGTCTTTCTGTCTTCTACCGACTCCTCTCTGTTCTTGCTCCCCCAGCTCTCTCTGTGCTCTGTCCCCCAAATATTCCTACAGGTCGCACAAGATCTGCCAGCAACCCTCTTATGGTTAAACTGCCAAAATCAAGACTCTCTGCTCACCTTCACTCCTTCATTCCTCTTTTTCAATGTGATTTCATTGTGATTAATGTTAGCTCTTTCACGAGCCTCGATCTTGTATACAAAAAAAAAAGAAAATAAAGGAAAAAAAGGTCAAAGGTCAAGGTTGCCTAAAATCGGCAAAAAATTTTTTACCCGTTTTTGTCTGAATACAAAGTAGACAGGCTTTGCATTTTCAGATGCTTTCTAATTAGGTTTTTTTAATTTTCCAAGTGCTATACATCATTCACTATTTCCCAAGTTTCAGACATATTGCCTCCGGCATTTTCAAATTTATTTGAAAAGTACCTTTTTTTGGAATCTGATTATAGTTGTCAGCCTATTTGTATATTGTTTATACCCTTCAGAATTCACAATTGTGAGATTATGTAAACTGGCTTTGTAAAGTATATTTCTTATCTGAATCGATTTCAAAATTCCATTTGTAATCCAAGGTTTTCTTGCTCTCTTAACACCTTTTTGTTGCACCTTTTGAATATCAAGATCCAGAAAATGATGATTTGTTTTTGGAGGAATATTGTAAACATAAATTATAGGATTACATGATGATGTAATCCTTCCCAAGTTTCAGCAGGTAATTCTAAATTAAAATTATTTCTATTTTCTACCTATTTAGAATAGATTTATTGATTTGATGAAAATGAGTGTGCATGGCCTTATAATGATGAGGACCTCATTTGATATTCAGTGAAGGGTCTCAAGTTTGAACATCGCCTATCCCTGCATATCAGAAACAGTTTCATGATATGAACGTCTACATGTCTGTCAAATAAGGTAACCTGTGTTACCTGTGCAAATTCTTATCGGAACCCAGTCGTAAGTGAAACCGTGTTTAAAAAAAAAAATACACTAAAGCGCGGTGCCACGCGCGCTCCTTGCTTACCAAGAAGGAAGCGGACAACGCGGGTAAAACAAAAGAGTCTTTATTGACAAGAGGTCACTGTAGCACTGGCGCGCTCTGGGCTGCGCGCCCGGTGTATATCCTGAGGCCACGCCTACCCCTCGGCGTGGCCGCCGCCCAGTTGGTGCGCGGAATGATGTCACCACGCCAGTGAGCTTCCGTGTCCGCCACACGCGCCCCCCCAAAATTCCCGCGCACCTGGCGGGCCAGTTTGCGGGGCAAACAGATGACCCGGCCGAAGCGCCCTCTGGCGACCGGCGGCATCCGGGGTGCAGGGATGCCAGCTGGGATGCCCCCGGCTGTACCCGGGATGGGTGCCAGACCGGGGGGCGGCGTGCCGGCGGTGCTGGGCGGTGCCGGGGGTCCGCCCGCAGGGGGGCGGCCCCGACGCGGGGACCGAGCCACCGGCGGTGGGTGGTCCACGTCGAGGTGGGCCGGCTTGAGGCGGTCTATGGAGACCCGGTCAGGTGTGCCGCCGATGTCCAGGGTGAAATGTTTCACCCCGGTCTCCAGCACGTGGAAAGGCCCGTCGTACGGGGGCCGCAGTGGTGTCCGGTGGGCGTCGTGCCGGACGAAGACGTACTCCGCGGTGCGGAGCTCCGGGGCGACGTGTGTAGGAGGGTGCCCGTGGTGCGCCGTCGGCACCAGGGCGAACCTCCGGGCGGTCTCCTGCAGCGCGGAACGCTCCTGCGCCGCAGACCATGGTGCCGTGGGGTCGGGGAGGAACTCGCCCGGCACGCGCAGTGGTTGTCCAAAAACCAACTCTGGCGCGGAGGTGCGCAGGTCGTCCTTGGGCGCCGTCCGGAGGCCCAGCAGGACCCAGGGGAGCCTGTCGACCCAGCCGCCGTCGCGGAGGGTGGCCCGGAGCGCAGCCTTCAAGGAGCGGTGGAAGCGCTCGCACAGGCCGTTGGCCTGGGGGTGGTAGGCCGTGGTTCGGTGCAGCTGGACCCTGAGCCCCCGCGCGACCGCCCCCCAGAGCTCCGAGGTGAACTGGGGGCCGCGGTCGGACGAGATGTCCGAGGGGGCGCCGAACCGGGCGACCCAGGTGGCGATGAACGCCTGTGCGACGTCCGCCGCCGTCGTCGCCGCCAAGGGCACGGCCTCGGGCCACCGGGTGGTGCGGTCCACCATGGTGAGGACATGGGTGAAACCCCGCGAGGGGGGCAGAGGTCCCACCAGGTCCAAGTGAACGTGGTCGAACTGACGTTCCGGCACCGTAAACGGGGCCAAGGGGGCCTGGGTGTGTTGGTGCACCTTTGCGCGCTGGCACGCGAGGCACGTCCTGGTCCAGCCGCGGACGGCCTTCCGGAGGCCATGCCAGACAAACTTGTCGGCGACCAACCTCTGGGAGGCCTTCGTGCCTGGGTGGGACAGGCCGTGGATGGCGTCAAAAACCTGGCGCTGCCAGCCTGCGGGCACGATGGGGCGAGGCCGCCCGAGGGAGACGTCGCAAACGAGGGCCGTGCCCGCACCGTCGAAGGGCACCTCGGTGACGCGGAGGCCCGTGATGGTGGTCCGCAGGGCCTGGACCCCAGGGTCGGCGGCCTGGTCCGCCGCCATCCGGTCATAGTCGATGCCAAGGTGGACTGCGTGGGCGACGGCCCGGGAAAGGCAATCGGCCACCGGGTTGTCCTTTCCCGCGATGTGCCGGATGTCCATCATGTACTCGGACACGACCGCGAGGTGACGCTGTTGCCGGGCCGACCACGGCTCGGCGACCTTGCCCATCGCGAAAACCAGCGGCTTGTGGTCGACGAAGGCCGTGAACGCACGGCCCTCGAGCAGATGGCAGAAGTGCCTGACCGCCAGGTGAAGCCCAAGCAACTCGCGGTCGAAGGTACTGTAACGGCGTTCAGGCGGGTGAAGCTGCCGGCTGAAGAACGCCAGCGGTTGCCAAGCACCACGCACCCATTGCTCGTACACCGCGCCCACCGCGTAGTCCGAGGCGTCGGAGGTGAGGGCGATCGGTGCATCGGGCGCCGGGTGCGCGAGCATGGTGGCGTTGGCCAAGGCGAGCTTCGCGCCCGAGAACGCCGCGTCCATCTGCTCGGTCCAGGTAACGTCACCTTTGCCCGGCTTCCCTCGAAGGGCCTCATGTAAGGGGCGCAGGAGCTGGGCGATGCGGGTCAGGAACCGATGGTAAAAGTTTACCATGCCCAGGAACTCCTGGAGCCCCTTGATCGTGCGGGGGCGCGGAAACCCCGTCACCGCCTCCACATTGGCTGGTAGGGGGACGGCCCCGTGCCTGGTGACGCGGTGCCCCAAAAAGTCGATGCCGGTGATGCCGAACCGGCACTTGGCGGGGTTCACGATGAGGCCATGCTGGCCCAGGCGTTCGAAGAGCGTGCGGAGGTGATGAAGGTGCCCTTCGCGGGACGCGCTGGCGACGAGGATGTCGTCCAGGTAGACGTACAAAAAATCCAAGCCGCGCAAGATGCTGTCCATTAGGCGCTGGAACGCCTGAGCCGCATTTTTCAAACCGAAGGGCATCCGAAGAAATTCGAAAAGCCCGAATGGCGTGATGACAGCCGTCTTCGGGATGTCCTCCGGCCTGACAAGGACCTGATGGTAGCCGCGTACGAGGTCCACCTTTGAAAAGAAGGACATCCCCGCCAACCGGGCAGAGAAGTCCTGTATGTGGGGGACGGGGTAGCGGTCGGGGGTGGTGGCGTCATTGAGGCACCGGTAGTCCCCACACGGTCGCCATCCCCCACCGGGCTTGGGCACGATGTGGAGCGGGGACGCCCACGCGCTCTCGGAGCGCCGCACGATGCCGAGCCGCTCCAGTGTAGCAAATTCCGCTTTCGCTACCGCGAGCTTCGTCAGCTCGAGGTGGCGTGCCCGGGCGTAGACCGGGGGCCCGGCGGTAGGAATGTGGTGTTCCACCCCGTGTTTGACGGCCCCCGCCGAGAAAGTGGGCCGCGTGAGGGCCGGGAAACCCGCGAGGAGTCGTCCGCTGCCGGAAGCGTACAGATGAACCTGGCCGGAACCAAACCGCTCAGCAAGCCGCTCGGCGAGCCGCTCTGTGAGCTGCTCAACGAGCCGGGCAGCGCGCACGCGAGCGAGCTGAACGTCTCAGCCTGGACAAGCCTTCTGCACTTTACATCCACCAGTAATCCATTAGCACATAAGAAGTCCGCGCCGAGCAGTGCCATGGGCACGTCGGCCGTAACGAACGACCAACGGAAAACCTGCCCTCCGAACCGCAGAGAGAGACAGCGTTTTCCGTACGTGCGTATAGACGTACCATTGGCCGCAAGCAGCGCGGGACCTCGGCCCGCGTTTTGCTTGTCAGACGTACCGGCAGGAACGACACTCACCTGCGCTCCCGTGTCGCACAGATAACGGCGCCCGGACAAGGTGTCCGTTATGTACAGGAGGCTGTTTGAATTGCCGACGCTCAAAGCCGCCACCGAGCGTCGGCTCGCCCATTTCCCGACCTGCCGAATGAGCACGGCGGGCGGCACTGCCGAGCCTCATGGCCGAACTTGGCGTGGAAGAAACACCAGGTGGGCGGCTGCGGCGGCAGAGGCCGCGGTTTTCTTCGCGGCGGCGGCGGTGTTGGGCAGGGCGTGGCAGCGGACACGAGGTGCGGTGCATCAGGGAAAGCCTCGGGAGCCGCGGCGACCGCGCCAAGACTCGCCTGCGTGTCCAAAGCCGCGTAGTACTTGTCGGCCTCGGCAGCGAGCGCGCGGGGTTCCGTTAAGGCAGAACCAGCCAACGCGAGGCGGACCCGTGCCGGCAGCTGGCGTCGAAATAACGCCCGGAATAGGGCGTTCGGGGTTTCGTCGCCCATGAGCGCCAGCATATGATCCATATGGACCGACGGTCGTGTGTCCCCGAGGTCGGGGAGGTCCAAAAGGCGATCGGCCCGTGCGTCCACCGTAAGGCCGAACGTGGCGAGGAGGAGACTCTTGATTGCCTCGTACCTGTCGTCGGCCGGTGGGGTCCTCAGGACCGACACGACGCGGGCGGCCGTCCTGGCCCCGAGGGAGGCGACCACGTGGCAGTAACGTGTCTCATCCGCTGTGATGCCTCGAAGCCTGAACTGGGCTTCGGCCTGCAGGAACCAGATCTCCGCCTGAGCTTCCCAGAACTCGGGGAGCTTCATTGCTACCGCGTTGGTTGCCATGTCGGGTGGTCAGCGACGGCTGACCAGAACGTCGGAGGTCACCAATAAAGCGCAGTGCTACGCGCGCTCCTTGCTTACCAAGAAGGAAGCGGACAACGCGGGTAAAACAAAAGAGTCTTTATTGACAAGAGGTCACTGTAGCACTGGCGCGCTCCGGGCTGCGCGCCCGGTGTATATCCTGAGGCCACGCCTACCCCTCGGCGTGGCCGCCGCCCACTTGGTGCGCGGAATGATGTCACCATGCCAGTGAGCTTCCGTGTCCGCCACAACACTTTCTTATTCAATAGAATGAATGAGGATGTGAGATAAATGAAACGGCATCTGTATAATAATAGCGTAAGGGCTCGACTTTGTTATCCCTTTTACGCCGCACCCAGTGACCCGATGCCCACGGCACTAATGGATTTACGATCTACGAACCGCGCTCTTTGTTTATCACGTACAGGCATACTCGAAAAATCTGAATTAGCCGACGTTGGGGCCCAAAAGCATCCGATTAACTGCCGATACGACGCCATCTTACGACACCATCGTATTGGCGTCTGCTGGGCGAAGGCGAAGCAAGCTGTCCGCTGATTGGACAGTCGAAGGCGACAGCAAGCCGTCCACCGAGTGGACAATCCCAGAGTGGTGCTATGCCGATTCCTATTACGAATCCATTCATTTTTTCAAAAGTATATCGTAGCGTTGTCATTTAAGTAGATTGCAATAAATACGTTGTTCATATATGCACTCTTCATTCTCATCTTTCTTCCTAACTCTTACTCGGACAAGCAAATCCCCTATGCCATCCATAATGGTACACTCTATCCATACACCACATCCTCCCTTCCGTGGATGTTCCATGGGTTTCGGCTAGTCAGTAATAATAATCTTCAGTTATATGATCGGTGTTCAAAAAGCTAAATTAATGAGATGCTCACAATAGTGCAAGACGTACGCCAAAGTTCTAATTTCTTATTATACAAGTACTATACAATTAGTTGTTGGTGAATACATATTGGACTGTGATTCCATTACCAATTCAACCCACTAGTCCATCATTACTGAATTGCGGCTGTGCCACCGATGCAGTGCCCCCCTGCACATTGCGGCGTGAATTTGAAAACGGTTCAGGGTGCCGGCAGTGACTTGCTTTTCACAAAAAACCCAGTTTTGTGGGTTCTTTATAATGTCCACCGAATAATACTAGCAGATGGGACACCTGGCTTGACGTCCATCTGAGGGACGGCGTACACTGTGATAAATCGCCCTGCGTGTGAAACACCAGAAAGACAGTTTAAAGATGGGTCGAGATTCAAACCCAGGGCAGACAGCTCTTCATCTTTTTTTCTTTTTTTTTTTACATATTCCTCATTTTACCTTTTATAATGAGTCTGACGATTTGCGAGCATCTCGTCTCTACAACATTTGAATGCCCCACATATATTCAATGTGCTAACAATAAAGAAATGCAACGACTTGACATCGTACCAGCCTGAACCAGAAGCAGTTCCTTGTTCTCGTTTCCCATGACGTTGGTGGCTTCACAGCTGTAACTGCCAAAGTCTGCTTGACTCTCTGGGGTGATCTAGGGGAGGTAAAAAGTCCAAAAGGTAAAAGTCACAAACTTTATCAATACCCCCTCTACCGCCGTAAAGTGTAATGCCCACAAGTGGATGCAAGCACATAGAGCAGCCAGCTTAACATGATTACTGAAGAATGGTGTGCCAATTGATGCGCGGGCAATCCCCGATATGCAACCCGCACTCTTAAAAATAGGCCATGTTCCTCAAACAATACAAAAGCCAAGAAACAAAAGATAAAAACCAAAACCTCCGACAAAGGCAAAATCTGTGGAAGAATTAATAAAGAAAAGTTTTAATCATCATTAGCATAAGCGGAAGTGGAATTAGCGGAAGTGGAATTATAAAGGGAACCTGTTTTAATTACACGTTGTAATTACGTTTTAATTTAATTTTTTTAAATTTTAACTTGAGCTCTTACACGAGCCTCGATCTTGTATCCCAAAAAAAAAAAAAATTGTTTTGCACTCAGTAAAACAGGGAGTTCATTTCTTGTCATTTGGAAGGCAGTCGCACAACATGCTGTGTTTGTGGGTTTCATTCCTGGTTCTGAAGCGTCAAGTGGAAGTTATGATGTGAATACAGTATGATGAGGTCATTATGTCCTATCAACATTTTCACTTCCTTAAAGGAGCACGAGCTGCAATTTACGTTTTATAGTTGCTCGAGATCGATACGATCCACATTTATCCAAACGCATTCCTCCAAAGATTGTATTTAAGAGTGATGATCTCATTCGTTACCTGTAATCTACACACCTGGGAAACAAAATGACGGCGTCTGTCCTTTTGTCTGTCCTGCTTCCTGTCTCGTCTTTCACCGGTTCATACAAAGTCACAGAAATTTGTCAGCATAATTGACGATGTCATACCATTGTGCATTTACAGCATCGACATCGACTTACAACTCCTCCATTCATTGCGTTTGGCCCAATCAAAAGCAGGCCTTTCCCAAAGCGTTCACCATGCCAGATGACATCACAGTCTTCCAGTGGGCGGAGCTTCAAGCCTAGTAGGAGCATTATTGTTGCTTTCCACATTCACTCCGTTTGGTTTGTCACGGGAGATTGTCCGAGTCGTCGTCGTTTGGCCCTCCGATCCTATCAAATCCCATTCGATCCTACCACCAACCATTGAAGGTTGCATCCACCAGTATCAAATACTGTACATAAATCGATAACATCAAATTCCATCAAATTTTCCATGAGCTCTTTCTACTAAGTGGTTTACCTTCACAGTACTTTTTGGCATAGTGAAGGTCTAGCCATTACCAAAGAGATTTAAAAAACAGAGTGAACACGACATTTGATGCTTGAGAAATGTGCACAAAGCCATAAATGGAAATATATTTGAGCCCAAGCAAACCATTTTACCAGATCCATGCACCGAGATGCCCTGGAATAATGATGAAATCCATATAAAGGAAAGGGGGCTCAGAGTGAAAACAACACTAAGTGCTGCATTTGGGGACAGGAGAGTAAAGTTCACATCTATGGGGTTAAATAATAACCATCTGAGGATGTGTAGCTACGATCTTACACAAAGTTTCCTAAAGTTGAATTGGAATGTTCAATTGAATAAGTACTCGGTAATTAAACACAAGGTCTTGGCTCTAACTTGAGTAATTATTGAAGCACTCATAAAAAGGCTGTCAAATATGACGGGTTGGAACAGTTTATTCGACGGTGCAGCCTCGTGAGCGTGCCAAAATCTGAAGCCTCGGCTTAGTGCCAGGTGTGCTTATATCTTATTTATTTATTAGACATCCTATGAAGTTAAATGAACACTCGTTTTACTCCGAGTCCGTTACTCATCACGTGCAGCAAATTTCACCTCTGTGCACCTTACATTTATTCCCTGGTGTTGGGCTAGCGGCTAGGGTGCCGGCTTAGGATACCTAGGATCCTGGGTTCGAATCCCGGTCGATCGCCGAATTAATGCCAGGGGGGTTGACTCAGCCTGTCATCCTTCCGAGGTCGGCTAATTGAGTACCAGTTCACTGGTAATTCCCTGTTTGTCGTTGAAGGCGGCAAAAAGGGTTGGCGTCAGGAAGGGCATCCGGCCGTAAAACATTGCTTCAAAAAGGGGACCAAAAAACAACAACTACCACGGTCCCCGAAAAGGCCAACCCCCGCTTTGCGGGGAAAAATGGCCTCTAAACGGTGGTGGTGGTGGCACCTTACATTTATTATTATTTTTTAAAAACCCTTCTGCACACCGCCCTTGAGGCTCGGCTTGTAAGCTACCATCTACAATTCCAATATAAGAGACATAATTGCTCTTTTAATGAAAATGTTTTTCGAGTTTGTTTTTTCCTCGGAAATAGACCGTCGTGAACTGAACACACATTCGTTTTTAAAGATTGGACTTCAACAACTACCCTTATGAAGGGGGGCAGACATCTGTACAACCACAAAGTGACATCGTGTTTTATATGGTAGATCATTTCTGACAAATATTGATAAATGACAAGTCAGGAGACGACGATGGTTCACGAGCGAGCGGTATTCAATGACAAAGCACGGACTATAACCGAAACAGGCCCGGACAGGCCAGGCCCGGAAATGTCAAAACCAAGGTTACTGACCTTGAAATGAGATAGAAAATAATGTGTAATCAGTTATGAGGTTAGTTAGCTACACAATACCGAAAATTCAGTGAAAAATGAAATGAAAAAAAAATAAAAATGAAAAAGATGAAAAAAAAAATGAAAAATCGAGCTCCATGGGACTAGACACATGACATTGGCCTAACCAAATATCGAAACCCCTGTCAGATTCCACCAACTCCCTCGGAGAAGATGTAGCTTGAACTCGATTACCCCCTAAAAAGATATCTTTTTCGGGCGTGGCTCCGTCCACAATGGGCGCAATACGCCCACTCTAGGCAGGACACAACTAGATCATGATATCAACCTCCCACCCAAGTTTCATCAAGATCGGATGATATCATCGGGTAGTTATGCTGCGGACAGACACACACACACACACACACACACACACACACACACACACACACACACACACACACACACACACACACACACACACACACACAGACAGACACACACACATGACGAATGTATGTATAATATGTACATATGCATGCATATAATATGTAAATATTGTTACGTTTGTGGGGTAGGTGATGACATACCATAGTGGAGATAGAACTGTGTAGTATTAGCATGGACCGTGGACGCGTAAGAGCCAATGTCGATGTATGTAAGTAGAAAAACTGTGAGCTTAAGGTTGTTTATGTGTTCTTCACACGGGGGGGGGGGGGGGGGGGTGAAGACATGCTCTAATGGTAGTTCTCCCAGTATGTGATTGCCTCCTGTGCTTTCCCCTATGTTCTTACAATTATAACAAGCTGGCCATAAAAATCCCCACATCTTTACAATTACAACAACCACAATAACAAGCGAAGTCCATTAACCAACAACCACCACTGCAGACAGGGCCGAACATTCCAGATCGCACAATTAACCCCACTCACCAATCAAGGAAAAATACCAAGAGCAAGAAAAGAGGCCCCACCCAGTAGAGGAGGAGAATCGGTGGGCGGTCAAGAGGGTCTGAGGCTACGCCCCCGAAGTGCATGATTGGTCGGGGTGATGTGACAGGGACTTCGAGCAGAGGAAGAAGAATCTCTATCTCTATGTCTATCTCTCTCTCTCAAATCTTCAAAACTTTATTGATACTTGGTGTGTCGGTGGTTTTTGTGAGGTTGAAGAAAACGAATTGAAAATACTGTTATGAGATACTGATTATGTTTCTTATTTGATGATCATTGGGTGGTTCTTCCTTTTGTTGGCATTATTGATTAGATTGTAAAACATGTATATTGTTACTTTTTATATCTTTGTAATAAAAGGACTCAAAAGTCTCTGTCTGTCTGTCTGTCTGTCTGTCTCTGTCCGTCTGTCTCTCTGTCTGTGTCTGTCTGTCTGTCTCTGTCTCTCTCTCTCTCTCTCTCTCTCTCTCTCTCTCTCTCTGGTGCTGGCTTTGTGGCAGGCGGTCACAGAATCTCTCTCTGGTGCTGGCTTCATGGCAGGCAGTCACAGAATCTCTCTCTGGTGCTGGCTTCGTGGTGGGCAGTCACAGAATCTATCTCTATCTCTATCTCTCTCTCTCTCTCTCTCTCTCTCTCTTGTGCTGGCTTCGTGGCAGGCGGTCACAGAATCTCTCTCTCTCTCTCTCTCTCTGGTGCTGGCTTCGTGGCAGGCGGTCACAGAATCTCTCTCTCTCTCTCTGGTGCTGGCTTCGTGGCAGGCAGTCACAGAATCTATCTCTCTCTCTCTCTCTCTCTGGCTTCGTGGCAGGCGGTCACAGAATCTCTCTCTCTCTCTCTCCCTCTGGTGCTGGCTTCGTGGCAGGCGGTCGCGTTTTCTCGTGTGTGCTTGGGGAGAACTGTTCGGAGCCCAGAGAACTTTGCAGCATGGAGCCAGGGGTGTTGTTGACTCGGTGCTCTTCGAACGAGCTGGGGACCGTGTTGTGCTCGCTGGGCCGGGATCGAGTGGAGACTTTTGGCTGCCTACTGCATGGCTTGGTGTGCTGGCATGAGTGACCGGCGCCATTGGTTGGGCGCTTCGACGCAGGGTCCTCTGGTTGACCGACCCCACCAAAGTGCTCGTTGAGACCAGAGCTGAGTGCCGACAAAAAGGAGGGATTTTATTTTCTTTTCGTTTTTCATTCCCGTCTGTGTTTGAGTCTGCGTGTGGAGGTACCTCTATTAGGATTTTAGATTTACCTCGCCATCCATTTTATTTTTGTGATTTAAATTCATTAAACCCATTATTGTGCATTTTCTTTGTTCTGTCTTGTTTGCATGGTGTTGGGTTTTGGATAAAACCCTGTGGCTTTTGTCCGTGCAAGTAAGCACCCCGTTGCCCTTTTTGCAGCGAGCACCAAAACGTACCGCCAATTATTTGGAGTTCGCCTCGGAGTAAAAACCGTTATGACCTTCCATCATCCGGTGGTGTTAATCGCTGGTGACGTGACAATATGTATGCGTATTATATGTATTTATGTAATATGTATGTATTTATGTGTATAATATGTATGTATGTGTATAATATTGTTACGGACACGACTTAGATGTTGCTTGACCGAGCGGAATGGCCGCCGTGTTCGCACAGGTTACCCGATTACACTCGAACGTTGGCCGAATCGCGCTATGCTAAATCAATGAAGGAAAGGACACAACGGCTGGGTTAAAATGACACGACACCAAGGGTTCAGTTCTCAAGACCTCCGGAGGAGGTTATATTAGTTCGGAAGGTCAGATTACAGGGATGAGAGAGACAGCATAGTAAGGTAGGCACTTAATTACGGTCTTATAATAGCCCCGACAGACGACAGATAAACAGGACAAAACTGACTCACACGGGGATTGATGGCAAGGAAAGCGGGTAGTCGATGGCTCAAGGTGCACTCTTGGCTCAAGGACAGAATCGACCCGGTCCGGTCCAAAGATGCGGGGAGGTATCGTCGCGCTGGGGGTGGCGTCCTTTGCTCTCCGTAGTTCAGGCGCATCTGACCTCACATCCGGTTAGTCGTCGCGTATATCCGGCGGGGAGTGACACGCCCTCGGCTCGTTAGCTCCGCCCCAGATGGAATCGGCCCGTTGCTTCTCATTGGGTGCGGGGGGTTACCGGCTCCGCCCTTGACGAGGGGCCGACAGGCAGCCCCTTCGTGGTAACCCCGTCGGCGCACATGGGTAATGGCGGCTAACCGAGCCGGAGTGAGGACGCACACTCCCCGCGCGCGCCGCCCCCCTCTGTTGTTGTAGTTGTTGTTGTAGTTGTTGTTGTTGTTGTTGTTGTTGCATGGGGAAGATGGGAGGAGGTATGGGGAGGTCCTAAACTCACTATTGGTGCCATACAATCACATTCTGGTGCAACGAAGAGTCAGAATTAATGGAAACGAGTCCTTAACTGACATAGACTAAGAATAACTAGCAAGATGTCCGAAAGTTGTCTACGTGAGATGCGGTGGACCTGGGCACGACATTTAATGGGGGAAAAAGGGGAAGGTCGGTTCTACAGAGTGTTGTTTACAGACAATGGGACTAGGGGATGGGGGATTGGGGATAGTTGGGGAGTATTGGGGAAATAGGGGAATATTTACAAGCGGATATGGAGGCCAAATGCCATATCCGCAACAATATGTATATATGTGTATAACATGTATGTTTGTGTATAATATGTATGTATGTGTATGTGTACATATGCATGTATGTATGTATGTATGTATGTGTAAAATATGCATTTATGTGTATAATATGGCTGTATTATGTATGTATGTGTATTTGTATGTACGCATGTATGCATGTATGTGTGCATGCATGTGCAGCGATTTCTGATTCCGATTCTGATGTACCATACTCTGTCACAGAATGTCGGTGCTGTCGCAGCGGTTTATTGGCAAGGGGTATACTGGGTGGTATACCATTGCCTTCCCAGCAGTAGTGAGGGCAGGAATTTGGAATTTGTTCAAGGTGCCGGCGATAGCTCATCTTCTCTCAGCGAAGGACACTGTGGGATTTTTAACATCTACCAACTAATGCCGGCATACTATAGGTCAAGTTTAGCGTCCATCTGAGGGATGGCACACATTGTTGAATCACCGTGCCTTTGAAACACATGGATGTTGTTTATAGCTGGGTCATAGGATGCAAACCCAGGCTGGAGATCTTAGAGGTATGTTTGCGTACCTATAGGCCATCCTGCCAGCCATATATGTACTGACATGGAGGTATGCCAATCACATTCCCTTTCATCCAGTCCCACACGACAATACTGGAAATGCACCCGAGAATAACATTTGTTCACCGAGATGCACCCGAGAATGGCCTCTAAAGGTGGTTATATATTTATATATAATAACATTCATGGGAACAACCAGGAGGAAAAAAATGTATTGAGTTGGGTGTGTATGACTTGCAAATTATGTTCACAACAATTTTGTGAAAATAATCAACAAATTCGTTTTTATAAAGTTGGTGCGACTAAATTCCTCAGCACCTACGTGTGCATAATGTAACACAACCACGCTTGCACGGCTGTTCACACACACGACAGTGTAACATTTCACAAATAAGAACTAGAACGCCACTCAGTAGAGCGCATACTCCCGCCGTGGGTCAAGTTGGAATAGTACGATTTCACAAAAGTTTGAGGGAGTAGTTCAGTGACAACACAAGACAGACACTGCACAGATATATATATATGTAATATATAGAAGATTAAAAACACTTCACAGCCACGAAACACGAAATTAAAAACACTTCACAGCCACGAAACACGAAATTAAAAACACTTCACAGCCACAAAACACGAAATTAAAAACACTTCACAGTCACGAAACACGAAATTAAAAACACTTCACAACCACAAAACACGAAATTAAAAACACTTCACAGCCACGAAACACGAAATTAAAAACACTTCACAGCCACAAAACACGAAATTAAAAACACTTCACAGCCACAAAACACGAAATTAAAAACACTTCACAACCACAAAACACGAAATTAAAAACACCTCACAACCACAAAACACGAAATTAAAAACACTTCACAACCACAAAACACGAAATTAAAAACACTTCACAGCCACAAAACACATAATTAAAAACACCTCACAGCCACAAAACACGAAATTAAAAACACCTCACAGCCACAAAACACGAAATTAAAAACACCTCACAGCCACAAAACACGAAATTAAAAACACCTCACAACCACAAAACACGAAATTAAAAACACTTCACAACCACAAAACACGAAATTAAAAACACTTCACAGCCACAAAACACGAAATTAAAAACACTTCACAACCACAAAACACGAAATTAAAAACACTTCACAGCCACAAAACACGAAATTAAAAACACTTCACAACCACAAAACACGAAATTAAAAACACCACAGCCACAAAACACGAAATTAAAAACACTTCACAACCACAAAACACGAAATTAAAAACACTTCACAGCCACAAAACACGAAATTAAAAACACTTCACAACCACAAAACACGAAATTAAAAACACCTCACAACCACAAAACACGAAATTAAAAACACTTCACAACCACAAAACACGAAATTAAAAACACTTCACAGCCACAAAACACGAAATTAAAAACACTTCACAACCACAAAACACGAAATTAAAAACACTTCACAGCCACAAAACACGAAATTAAAAACACTTCACAGCCACAAAACACGAAATTAAAAACACTTCACAACCACAAAACACGAAATTAAAAACACTTCACAACCACAAAACACGAAATTAAAAACACTTCACAGCCACAAAACACGAAATTAAAAACACTTCACAACCACAAAACACGAAATTAAAAACACTTCACAGCCACAAAACACGTAATTAAAAACACCTCACAGCCACAAAACACGAAATTAAAAACACCTCACAGCCACAAAACACGAAATTAAAAACACTTCACAACCACAAAACACGTAATTAAAAACACCTCACAGCCACAAAACACGAAATTAAAAACACTTCACAGCCACAAAACACGAAATTAAAAACACTTCACAGCCACAAAACACGTAATTAAAAACACCTCACAACCACAAAACACGAAATTAAAAACACTTCACAGCCACAAAACACGAAATTAAAAACACCTCACAACCACAAAACACGAAATTAAAAACACTTCACAGCCACAAAACACGAAATTAAAAACACCTCACAGCCACAAAACACGTAATTAAAAACACCTCACAACCACAAAACACGAAATTAAAAACACTTCACAGCCACAAAACACGAAATTAAAAACACTTCACAGCCACAAAACACGAAATTAAAAACACTTCACAACCACAAAACACGTAATTAAAAACACCTCACAGCCACAAAACACGAAATTAAAAACACCTCACAGCCACAAAACACGAAATTAAAAACACTTCACAACCACAAAACACGTAATTAAAAACACCTCACAGCCACAAAACACGAAATTAAAAACACCTCACAGCCACAAAACACGAAATTAAAAACACTTCACAACCACAAAACACGAAATTAAAAACACCTCACAGCCACAAAACACGTAATTAAAAACACCTCACAGCCACAAAACACGAAATTAAAAACACTTCACAGCCACAAAACACGAAATTAAAAACACCTCACAGCCACAAAACACGAAATGAAAAACACCTCACAACCACAAAACACGAAATTAAAAACACCTCACAACCACAAAACACGTAATTAAAAACACCTCACAGCCACAAAACACGAAATTAAAAACACCTCACAGCCACAAAACACGTAATTAAAAACACTTCACAGCCACAAAACACGAAATTAAAAACACCTCACAGCCACAAAACACGAAATTAAAAACACCTCACAGCCACAAAACACGTAATTAAAAACACTTCACAGCCACAAAACACGAAATTAAAAACACCTCACAGCCACAAAACACGAAATTAAAAATACCTCAGCCACAAAACACGAAATTAAAAACACTTCACAGCCACAAAACACGAAATTAAAAACACCTCACAGCCACAAAACACATAATTAAAAACACTTCACAGTCACAAAACACGAAATTAAAAACACTTCACAACCACAAAACACGAAATTAAAAACACTTCACAGCCACAAAACATGAAATTAAAAACACCTCACAGCCACGAAACACGAAATTAAAAACACCTCACAGCCACGAAACACGAAATTAAAAACACCTCACAGCCACGAAACACAAAATTAAAAACACCTCACAGCCACGAAACACGAAATTAAAAACACCTCACAACCACGAAACACGACATTAAAAACACCTCACAGCCACGAAACACGAAATTAAAAACACCCCACAGCCACGAAACACGAAATTAAAAACACCTCACAGCCACGAAACACGACATTAAAAACACCTCACAGCCACAAAACACGAAATTAAAAACACCTCACAGCCACGAAACACGACATTAAAAACACCTCACAGCCACGAAACACGACATTAAAAACACCTCACCTCCACGAAACACGACATTAAAAACACCTCACAGCCATGAAACACGACATTAAAAACACCTCACAGCCGCGAAACACGACATTAAAAACACCTCACAGCCACAAAAGACGAAATTAAAAACACCTCACAGCCACGAAACACGACATTAAAAACACCTCACCTCCACGAAACACGACATTAAAAACACCTCACAGCCATGAAACACGACATTAAAAACACCTCACCTCCACGAAACATGACATTAAAAACACCTCACAGCCATGAAACACGACATTAAAAACACCTCACCTCCACGAAACACGACATTAAAAACACCTCACAGCCACAAAAGACGAAATTAAAAACACCTCACAGCCACGAAACACGACATTACAAACACCTCACAGCCACGAAACACGACATTAAAAACACCTCACAGCCATGAAACACGACATTAAAAACACCTCACAGCCGCGAAACACGAAATTAAAAACACTTCACAGCCACAAAACACGAAATTAAAAACACTTCACAGCCACGAAACACGACATTAAAAACACCTCACAGCCACGAAACATGACATTAAAAACACCTCACAGCAACAAAACACGACATTAAAAACACTTCACTGCAACGAAACACGAAACTAACAACACTTCACAGCCACGAAACACGACATTAAAAACACCTCACAGCCACGAAACACGAAATTAAAAACACCTCACAGCCACGAAACACGAAATTAAAAACACCTCACAGCCACGAAACACGAAATTAAAAACACCTCACAGCCACGAAACACGAAATTAAACACACCTCACAGCCACGAAACTAAAAACACCTCACAGCCACGAAACACGAAATTAAAAACACCTCACAGCCACGAAACACGACATTAAAAACACCTCACAGCCACGAAACACGAAATTAAAAACACCTCACAGCCACGAAACACGAAATTAAAAACACCCCACAGCCACGAAACACGAAATTAAAAACACCTCACAGCCACGAAACACGACATTAAAAACACCTCACAGCCACGAAACACGAAATTAAAAACACCTCACAGCCACGAAACACGACATTAAAAACACCTCACAGCCACGAAACACGACATTAAAAACACCTCACAGCCACGAAACACGACATTAAAAACACCTCACCTCCACGAAACACGACATTAAAAACACCTCACAGCCACAAAAGACGAAATTAAAAACACCTCACAGCCACGAAACACGACATTAAAAACACCTCACAGCCACGAAACACGACATTAAAAACACCTCACAGCCATGAAACACGACATTAAAAACACCTCACAGCCGCGAAACACGAAATTAAAAACACTTCACAGCCACAAAACACGAAATTAAAAACACTTCACAGCCACGAAACACGACATTAAAAACACCTCACAGCCACGAAACATGACATTAAAAACACCTCACAGCAACAAAACACGACATTAAAAACACTTCACAGCAACGAAACACGAAACTAACAACACTTCACAGCCACGAAACACGACATTAAAAACACCTCACAGCCACGAAACACGAAATTAAAAACACTTCACAGCCACGAAACACGACATTAAAAACACTTCACAGCCACGAAACACGACATTAAAAACACCTCACAGCAACAAAACACGACATTAAAAACACCTCACAGCCACGAAACACGACATTAAAAACACCTCACAGCAACGAAACACGAAATTAAAAACACTTCACAGCCACGAAACATGAAATTAAAAACAATTCACAGCCATGAAACACGACATTAAAAACATTAAAAACACGAAACACAACGTTAAAAACACCTCACCGCCACAAAACACGACATTAAAAACACCTCACAGCCACGAAACACGACATTAAAAACACGAAACACGACGTTAAAAACACCTCACAGCCACAAAACACGACATTAAAAACACCTCACAGCAACGAAACACGAAATTAAAAACACTTCACAGCCACGAAACACGAAACGAACAACACTTCACAGCCACGAAACACGACATTAAAAACACCTCACAGCCACGAAACACGAAATTAAAAACACCTCACAGCCACGAAACACGAAATTAAAAACACCTCACAGCCACGAAACACGAAATTAAAAACACCTCACAGCCACGAAACACGAAATTAAAAACACCTCACAGCCACGAAACACGAAATTAAAAACACCTCACAGCCACGAAACACGAAATTAAAAACACCTCACAGCCACGAAACACGACATTAAAAACACCTCACAGCCACGAAACACGAAATTAAAAACACCTCACAGCCACGAAACACGAAATTAAAAACACCCCACAGCCACGAAACACAAAATTAAAAACACCTCACAGCCACGAAACACGACATTAAAAACACCTCACAGCCACGAAACACGAAATTAAAAACACCTCACAGCCACGAAACACGACATTAAAAACACCTCACAGCCACGAAACACGACATTAAAAACACCTCACAGCCACGAAACACGACATTAAAAACACCTCACCTCCACGAAACACGACATTAAAAACACCTCACAGCCACAAAAGACGAAATTAAAAACACCTCACAGCCACGAAACACGACATTAAAAACACCTCACAGCCACGAAACACGACATTAAAAACACCTCACAGCCATGAAACACGACATTAAAAACACCTCACAGCCGCGAAACACGAAATTAAAAACACTTCACAGCCACAAAACACGAAATTAAAAACACTTCACAGCCACGAAACACGACATTAAAAACACCTCACAGCCACGAAACATGACATTAAAAACACCTCACAGCAACAAAACACGACATTAAAAACACTTCACAGCAACGAAACACGAAACTAACAACACTTCACAGCCACGAAACACGACATTAAAAACACCTCACAGCCACGAAACACGAAATTAAAAACACTTCACAGCCACGAAACACGACATTAAAAACACTTCACAGCCACGAAACACGACATTAAAAACACCTCACAGCAACAAAACACGACATTAAAAACACCTCACAGCCACGAAACACGACATTAAAAACACCTCACAGCAACGAAACACGAAATTAAAAACACTTCACAGCCACGAAACATGAAATTAAAAACAATTCACAGCCACGAAACACGACATTAAAAACACGAAACACAACGTTAAAAACACCTCACCGCCACAAAACACGACATTAAAAACACCTCACAGCCACGAAACACGACATTAAAAACACGAAACACGACGTTAAAAACACCTCACAGCCACAAAACACGACATTAAAAACACCTCACAGCAACGAAACACGAAATTAAAAACACTTCACAGCCACGAAACACGAAATTAAAAACAATTCACAGCCACGAAACACGACATTAAAAACATTAAAAACACGAAACACGACGTTAAAAACACCTCACCGCCACGAAACACGACATTAAAAACACCTCACAGCCACGAAACACGACATTAAAAACACCTCAGCCACGAAACACGACATTAAAAACACCTCACAGCCACGAAACACGACATTAAAAACACCTCACCGCCACGAAACACGAAATTAAAAACACTTCACAGCCACGAAACATGACATTAAAAACACCTCACAGCCACGAAACACGACATTAAAAACACCTCACAGCCACGAAACACGACATTAAAAACACCTCACAGCCACAAAACACGAAATTAAAAACACCTCACAGCCACGAAACACGACATTAAAAACACCTCACAGCCACAAAACACGAAATTAAAAACACCTCACAGCCACGAAATTAAAAACACCTCACAGCCACGTGATTTAAAAACACCTCACCACCACGTCATTTTACACCTCACCACCACATAATTCAAAATACCTCACCACCACGTGATTCAAAACCACCACCACGTTATTAAAAACACTTCACAACCACGGAAATAAAAGTTTCAGGCGGTTGTTTAGTGACAGACACTGCCCAGATATGTAGATATATAGATAAATAAACCTGAAAATCGCAGAACCAGAATTATTTGTTTGGTCTGGGAAGCCCATGCGAGGTTTCTTCTTCTTCAGCCTCTCACAACCCTGGGTGAATATGCGATCTTTTAAAAAAAAGTTGGAATTTTGCCAAATCTGTTTTATTCGTTTGTTAATATACCTCAGCCATTGACAAATCTGGAACTAAGTCTTTATAAGTTCATCAAATACTGACACCGCGAATGACATTCGCTGAGCTAAATGTTGATATCTCTTCTGAGGTTAAAAAAAAAAAAACAGTTTTCAAGCATTATACGTATCAAACGATACATTTTATGAAACGGGGAAACCTAATACACACTTTGGTGGTTTTAAAATGACAGAATATGTCTTTATTAGGAAAAAAAAAAAGAACATTGAAGACGACGCTGCTAAAAAAAACTACACCGCTCTAACGCATAACCACGAGTTTAAACTACATTTACAACAAATATGAAAACTATTTTCATATCACAATGTTAAATATAGAATATATAGAAGATAATGTTAAAAAAAAAATGAGCCCTATCTTCCAATGGTAAAAAAAATCCTTCAAAAAATTCCTGGATCAGGAATAATATCCTGAGCTTCCCCAAAAACTAATCAATTCTTCCTTATCCCAAGGGCAATCATCACACCAACTTTCATCCAAATCCGTCAGAACTTCTCCAGATATCTTGTTCACAAACACATGAACACACGAACATACGAACACATACGCACACACACGGACGGACACGAGTGAATGCATTACTCCCTGGCGGGAGTAATAATCTTATAAGTGCAATACTGCTGCTGTAAATATGGCAGCAAAACACAAAAGAGAGAAGCCAAACTGAATCGTCTTAACTGTCACTGGCTCACCTTGGTACATTGCACTCAGAGTGGGCACCGCAAATAACGTGCAATCAGCATCCTGAAACCAAAGAGTCATGGACACCACGACTGTGGCTGAGAATCGGTTGTGTGGGTACACGTAACAATTCAAAGACAAAGCTGAGCGAATCGTTTGGTGCATGGTTTTCAGACTCAAGTTTGTACGATGATCAAGCGTGACACGTTCAAACATCTCCATGAGGAACGATTCCGGTGGGTTCAAAATTTCTAAACAAGATGCGACAACAGCGTGGTGTGTTGTTCCCCATTGTCAAGTCTCTATGCCATTAAACGTGAAGACTTGTCTCCTATAATGGCAACAACACTGTAGCGAGGGCCGCCTTAATTTGTGCATCCTATGACAAACATGCAAAAGTGTCATGCATGATAAAAAGCAGTATGTCCTACTTGCATGAAAGGCTATTCCTATCTTTAGAAGTCATTGTGAGTGGGCAGACTTGTAGAACACGAGTTATGACTGGGTCGTTGTATCGCTATTTAGAGGATATCAAGTAGCGCACACCCCATACTCCGACAAGATGGTGTACAGACAATGTACTTATCATTGAACTGTTTGGCTTGGATTTAAATCCTAATTCGACTATAAACTGTCATCACGGTAAACTGTCACATGTAGTGCATTACATCACATGGATGTTGTGCTGGGTGTCCTGTTTACAGCATTAGATATTGAAGGTTAAAGATCCCATGGTGTCTTTAGTGAAGAGTAACGAGTTATCGCCTTATTACACCCTAAATAAATTACTAAGTCTGGAACAAGAGGGAGAGAGATAGAAAGAAAGAAGTGGGAGGAAACATTGAAATCAGCAAATAAGAGAGTTGTTTAGGGAGGATTAATGGGGGTAATAAAGATCATGGGTAAGGATGGGGGATGACAAGATGGCGGATAGACCCGTTAGACCCCTTTCGACGCACACCACACAAATATCTATGGAGTCTTCTTACAATACACAGACTATACTTTTTTTCAGCAAGTAATGTGCAATCTCCAGGAACCTACAAGGTGGAACAGAATTTGCATATTGGGGCAGTAAATTGGTTCACCAATCAAAACCTGGAAGCATATTGTTAATTTGGATTTTGCACGTATCGTGCTCTGCACCACATCTTTGTTTTTTGTTTTTCTTTATGTATGCTCTGCTCGAGTACAGTCCTTTCTAAATGCATATTCAAAACATGTCCTGGCTTTTTCAGATGAGCAGCCATGGTACATCATCTGCCTTGGCACCAACTTAATTAACCAGTAATTTAACAACCCTTGTAGAAGATAAACCAAGAGTATCCAACAACGATGATCACACATTCTCTCGGAATTGGTTTCAAAATGCTGCCACTTTTGCCTGATATTGTGAATACCACAAGCATGTAAGGCCTCAGTTACACCGGGACTGCGACCAGGTTATGACCTCGCTGCGACCAGGTTATGACCTCGCTGGACTGCGACCGAAAAATGTTGGAATCGCGGGCAAATCGTAGAAAGAGCGCGTGACTGGTCGCAGAGGTCGTGGGTGATCGCCAGAGCAAAATCAGTCGCAGCAAGGTCGATGGTCATGTTCAAAACTTCTGACCTGCGATTTCCAATCGTAAGAGGTCGCAGACAGGTCTTACATGGTCGTACCACCAGTCACGCATGGATGCACCACCAGTCGTGCATGATCGCGGGTCAAGTAGTCGCACGATTGGTCATGCTACTGGTCCTGCCACCTGACGATTTGTGGTTCCACCTGTCGTACGACCTCACGATCGGTAGTGCGACCAGTCACGACCTGTCCCGACTGGTTGCACGACCTTATGATTGGTGGTACCACCAGTCTTTAGCTCGCAGCTCGCAGTCTTTAGCTCGCCAAGGCTGTGCGCGTTTACTTCAAGCACTACTACAACAACGTCGGCAGTGTCCCATGGCAGGATAACATGATCTAAGAACTGTTGTGTGAATGTTGTAATTTTGATTTTTTTTTTTGAGATATGTGTATCATATATTATATGCTATGTGTATGATCTATTTTTGCATATCTATTTTGCAATGAACTTGTACAATAAACATACTATTTCATGGTATGTCAGGAGAAACAGTAATAATTAGTTGTCTTTATTGTGTGTGTATGGTCTGAGTAATAAATGACTGGTTTATATTACAATGGGAAAAATTATTATTTTAAATACAAATTAAATCAATACATGTATACACAAACAAAGTTCTTTGTCAAAGTAAAATCTTTAACACAATAAAGTAATGTGCAGAACTAAGCTGCCAGGCCACAGCTCCCTTCTTGGGAGGCATAGCAAATTATAGTTTCAGTTGAAAAGTTCGACAAAGTGTACTCCTTGAGAGGTAGGTGACTACTGATGTACGATCGCGAGCCTTCAGATCTGATCAAGCGACCCATCTCACGACTAGCTGCGACTGGCTGCGATTGGCTGCGATTGGCTGTGATCGATCGTGCGAGTGGTCACAAGTCGCCACGATTGATCGTACGATCGGTCGCTGATCGCCACCACTACTCACACGATTACCTACGATTGATCTTGCGATCGATCTTCTCCAATCGTTGGTGATCGCACGACCACGCGTACCACCAATCGTACGATGACCTACCACCAGTCTTAAGAGCAATCGCAGTATGCGATCGCAAATGGAGATCGTCGCAAACATTGCCGATTGGTCGTACCTCAGCCAAATTGCCACCAATCGCACGATCCATAAAACGTATGATCCAGTGTGACTGAGGCCTTAGCCGTAACATTTAATGACGTGTATAGGCACAAAAACACCAATTATAGTGAGCACATGTGATTAAAATTTAAATTTTTGACAAGTCAGTCTTTTGGGACTGCCACAGATAACATGTAACCCAGTGCTACCTGCCGCATGGTCGGGTTGTTGGCGACTAAACCGACACCCCTCACGGGCTTTGCTAGTGGATCCATTTCTGTAACACCTGCCATGCCAATAAACAACACCTGGCAAAGGGTGGATGAGCTCCTAAAGGGAGCCAATGGTCATCCAGTAAGGAGATGGTGTCTCCTAAAAAACACTTATCCGATTTGGACTGGTTCCAGTCATACCAAAAACTTTTAAAATGGTACGTGCTGCTTCCTTGCTTGAAAAGGATAGAGCATGGAAAATCCCCATCGGTTGGCATCCATGGGGAGGAGGACATTCCTCCTGAGGAAAGCCCTATTGAGTATGGTGAGAAAAGCGGAGACATTGTTATGACGTCGCTGGTACCCAAAATATCCCGGGAAGTGACGGTAGTGACGGCACTTCCCCCACGCTCAGTGGCTGTACTGTGTTTGTCTCATCAGTATGTCCTTTTGTGTGTGTGTTGTTAAAAGTTCAAGAAGGCAGAAATGAACATGTGAGTTTATTCAAACTACAAGGTGACCAAACATGCAAGCCTTAGGCTGCAGGCCATCATCGAGCTACTGACTCAGCCTACCCGGAAACGGAAACAGGGTTACCTAATACATCATGCATAATACCAAAGGGTTTTGCAGTATCCAACGTGTGTGTGTGTGTGTGTGTGTGTGTGTGTGTGTGTGTGTGTGTGTGTGTGTGTGTGTGTGTGTGTGTGTGTGTGTGTGTGTGTGTGTGCGCTCTATTATGAGCCTTAGCCCATGTATAAGAAAATAGCCACTAGCGAATAATTTTTCATTATGGATGGGTTAATTCCCTAGAAATGGCATTTTCTAGCACGTCTTGTAATACCCCCTCCCAGCAGATCACCACTATGACCCTGGGAAATCTTACTGTCTCACCTTGACTTTTGAAAGTATTGCCTTATTGTTATTTCATAATTTTTTATTTGTTTATTCTTGTTATTGTTATTCATTATATTTTTGACTATTTTTCCTCCATTTTTTACCATTTGGTATCTTAATCTACGAGTAATTTATTGTTTGTCATTTTATAGTGTTAGTCCATATGCATATCAATACAACCCTTGGCTTCTGAATATGCCTCCATATTTGCTCCACTATATATTATCTTGATTGTATCCTTCTGAGTTTTTTAAGTTCCGACGTATTACTTTCATATATTTTTATTTGACTCTACTTTGGCAACTATGGAAATAAATGTTTCCTTGAATTGAATTGAATTGTCACTGGAAAGATCACCAAATGAACCCACTTATTTATTTCTATGATCACCCACTGGAAGAGGCTCAGTTTCTTGAATTCCTTTAGGCCTCACCATCAGACATAACATTTCGTGGGCCGTACAGATTACCATACATAGCAAAGCTGGCAAATGATTGGTGTCTTCTCTCCACTCCCCTAACCCTGAATATCATCCATCCTTTGGGGTTATTTAAAAGCCCAAAACCTTCCCATGTACACCTCGAGTAGTACCACATGTTTTCAACTCAGTCAGTCAAACGGTTCATGAATGCATCGAAATCAAGCAAACACCCAAACACTTCTCAAATTATAGTACGATAAGGGACAATGCTAGCACAGATGTAAACGTCAACAGCCCCATGCTATCCTCACCTCCAGCATAGTGAGGCCCTCAGCATGGTGGATTATGACAGAGGAGAGGTTTGCACTGGGAAGAGACAAGCCATCTCTACTCCAGCCCAAGAGAGGAGATGGGTTTGCAAGCACATGGCACGACATGTTTACTGCATTGCCCAGCCAGCTGTAGAATGTTACAATGTTTCCTTCAAACTTTGGAGCATCTGTGTGAAGAAAGACAATGGGAGAGTAGAAATTAATACTGTACTATTACGCGTATATACACATAAAACATATAATTGGAAATTGGAAATTATATGTGTGGGAAAATTGCATACTCAGTCAGGGTCGTCCAGATAGCTCAGATGGCAGAGCACTGGTACGGTTCACCAGAGCACCTGGGTTCCATTCCTGGTCTGGGCGTGTAATTTTCCCACATTTTCACAAATAATTAAATTGAAAATTTGGACGAAATGATTAGATTTTATATTAATGAACAGGATTATAAATTATTAAATTTTCAATTGAATAATTTATAATCCTGTTCATTAATGTAAAATCTAATCATTTCGTCCTTGTCACACATCCAAGCTGTCCACCAAATTTCGCCCAAATCAGTCCACAACCTTTTGAGATATCCTACTGGTAGACAAACAGACAGGGGTGAAAAATAATCTCCGTCCACCTTCGGTGGCGGAGGTAAAAAAAAAACAACCTCAAACAGCGCAGTAAGTCTGGCCAAACATGATTCAACACAGATGTTTAATAAATTATTGTTTTGCAGAGAGGACCATACCCACCACTGGACAGTTCTTAGGAATGGTTGTGCAGATTTGCTGGTGGACAAGAAACTGTGCAACAAAAAATAAAAAAACATTTTTATAAAGCAAAGCAGACGTACATGTCACATTTAGGAACATGGCTGCCGCTGTATTCCCCACTGTATTGGAAGCAACACATTCATATTTTCCACCATCCGTGTATTGTACATCCCTCAGGGTCAGTGAGGAGAGCTCTGCATTGGAGGTAACTACCGCTCGACCTTCAGGATCCTGGGTCAGGGTTGGGGGTGAAAATAATTGCACAATTAGACAAGCTATAATCCAATGATTGAAGATGAGTGTGCTCGGTGAGAAGAGTGGAGCAAGCAACAAATTGGAACAAATTGGAGCAACATCACATGATGATTTCACATTTTTAATATGTGTTGCTCAAAGCTATTGCAAAACAATTTCTTCAGTCCATATCGTGTTCCTCGTATGACAGGGTAAACCCAATCTTATAAAATAATCTAAATAAAACGAGCATTCTGAGTATTGCGCTGCAATACATGTCCCCTACCGGCAGTCTGTCGTCCGGAAAACTGTTGGGGAAATTACCAAGGGTTATTTACCCACAGGTTCTGAATCGTTCCCAATCGCTAATTACCTCAGGACGGGCTCACCTGTGATTCGCACTCGGGACTTCGATTTATACACCTTGCATACGGGTCAGCAGAAGCACGAGAAAATAAGTTGTTGATAAAGAACCTTTTGAGTCGCTAAATATCAGTAATTTATTATATTTTCTGGTTCACGATCAATGATCGATGTGTATATATATGTTGCTCGGCTTGGCTCCGCCCATCCCGAAAGAGCGCGCTGTGTCGCGCTGTTGACGTTCGCGAGACGAGGCTGAGGGCACGCGGTGCGGCTTGAGGAGAACTCCAGAATAAACAAGAGATATCCATTTTTTTTATATTTTCGTTTAATTAACGATATCTGCCAAACCACGTGCCCTATCGCAAATTCCAAAAGGACATTTTAGTAGACTGACATGCTGAACAGATTTGTGAAGTTTCCCCTCGATTGGATCAAAAATGAGGGAGCGGCTCGGTTTTAAAGGTTCATGCTTAAAAACGTCATAACTCTGAAACCATGTGATGCATGACGTCATGCTCGCTGACTTTTTTGTTCGTCGTGGGTATGCGATTCTGCCTGCAAAGTTTGGCCTCGATCTGTTCAGCCGTTGCAGAGAAAAAAGGGTTTTCGTGCTTTCATGAAAAATAATATGGCGGCCGAACCACGTGACCTGTGACGTCATAATTACCATTAAAATATTCTACAGATCGAGTCCCTCCTATGGTGAAAATTTGATCTCAATCGGTCCTATTTATTGCAGAGAAATTGGTTTTTAAAGGAAATTAAAACTTAAAATGGCACTGAGTTAAGGAGCATCAGAATTATCAGAATTCCCAAAGTTCAAAGTGCCATAACTTTGTCAAAAATGATGGAAACGTCGTGAAGTTCGAACTTGATCTGTAAATTATCATGAGGAAACCATGTGCCAAGTTTGAAATCATTAGCATTAAGGGTTTAGAAAAAAAAAAGTCCGGAAAACTGTTCTTTGCGTGACGGACAGACAGACTGACAGACTGACGGGGACTGACAGACGGAGGGACGGCGTGCAAACCTATGGTCCCCTCCGGTGTACACCGGTAGGGGACTAATAAACGAATTATTTCAGCTCATCCATCTCGTATACACTGTACAGCAAACAATGGTGTTTGTCCGTGCATTCGTCTGTCTCCTGTTTACAGCGGTCACACTTTACCTCAACATTCATTTTATCACCTTGCATTAATTTTCATGAAACCATTATTTGTTACATTTTGGTGTCGTTTCGTTGTTTGTGGGGTTCGGATTAACACCGGTGTGGCTTCGTTTAGGTAAGGACCTCGCCGCCTTCGGTCCTGTGCGTGCCGTAAAGGGAACTGCCATTAACTCGGTTGGACGCCTCGGGAGTAACACTGTTCAGCTATCTGTCTAACTGAGACAACCATTCAAAAGACATGTCAGCTACGTCATGATCAGATAAGAAAGCGACTCTCGGCGAAGCTAAATCAATTGCACTCAAGATCAACAACAACAACAACAACAACAACAACAGAAAAACGCTGACGACACAACCTTTCTGACAAACATTTAACGACAACAAAAGTCCATCTACTCAAACGCGGCCTCAACTTTAATAGGCGCCCGCGGAACTACGTAACTTCCGGTTAGTGCACCCTTCGTGGCAACAGTCACGTGATTGGATACGTTGAAAACAAACCACAAAAGGGCACGTGTTACAGCCGGAAATTATGGAGACGGTGTAGGTTATTTGATCATAACTCACTTAATTCTTGTCTGATCTTTAAAATTTTCACTTTCCGACAAGCTAGAAGTAATTCGCTTTCTAACAATATCAAGTTTTATGAAAAATAATACGAAATGTTTGTATAGCCGCCCGCGGAACTACGTAACTTCGGTTAGTGCACCCTTCGCGACAACAGTCACGTGATTGGATACGTTGAAAACAAACCACAAAAGGGCACATGTTACAGCTTACTTCCGGTAGTCTCGCCCTCACCTATACAAGCGATGCTTCTGTTGACTTCATCGCTGCTCTCGAACCTATAATCTACAATCTACCCATTGAACAAAGAGACAAAGAACGACTACGTGCACAACTCACCACAACACTCGTCAACCCGAACCGCAAGTTGTACATAACAGCCGACGAGTCGAAAGCGTTACAAAGTCTCCGCCATGGTAAATACATCATCATCGTCCCCGCCGACAAAGGCCGTGGTGAACAGCGTGGACGACAACCACAAAGCCAAAGCTCTAGTGGATGACAACAACATCTACCACACAAAGCCTTGCGACCCTACAAAGACCATCGACAAGCAGGTAACTACCACCTTACAGAAACTATGAGATGTAAACCTCCTCACAAAACAAGAATGGGACGCAATGACACCAAACGACTCCATCATTCCACGCTTCTAAGGGATACCAAAGATTCACAAGATTGATGTCCCACTAAGACCCATCGTGGCTCTCCATCCGAGGAGCATCCACGTACAATCCAGCTAAGTGGCTTTTCCACCGACTCAAATACTTAACAACCCATTCAGCACACAATGTAAAGAAGGCCAAAGATTTTATCAACCGAATCAGAAATGTCCGCATCGAGAGTGATGAAATAATGATTTCATTCGACGTGGTTTCATTATTTACATTCATACCCGTCAAATTAGCAACGCAGACCTCAGAACAAAACATCAACAATGACCAAGAACTTGCGAGCAACAGCCGCCGAAGCTCTGGTCATCTCATGACCCTCATTCAACTCTGCCTCAAATCAACGTACTTTGTATTCGACAGCACCTTATATCATCAACATGAAGGAACCCCGATGGGCTCACACATCTCAGGGCTCATCACCAAATTGGTGATGCAGCGCTTTGAAGATCTAAGACTACATGGTGAACCTTCTCCGAGGTTGTGGCTGCGGTGCATTGACGACACATTCGTGATCATAAAGAAGGAGGACGTTGACCGTTTCCTCACAAAGATCAATTCAACATGGTCAGCAATACAATTCACATATGAAGTAGAAAAGGCTGGGTCTCTACCATTCCTGGATGTACATCTCAGCAGGGATGGAAATGGCAATCTACACACAGGTGTACTGTAAACCTACTAACACAGACAAAGTATTGGATTACCGTAGTGGTCATCCCACCTGCCACAAAAGAAGTTGTGTTTGTAGCTTAGTAGATCGTGTAAAAACACACTGCAGTGACCATGAACAACGCCGGATGGAAATGCTGCACGTCACTCAACTACTGCGAGAAAAGCACTACCCAAATGCATTTATCAAATCTTGTCGCCGGAAATACAACTACGGCAACAACAATCCAACCACACCTCAACACACGGTGGCACTTCCATACACACAACACGCTTCTGAAACCACAAGCCGCATTCTACGGGAGTACAACATCAACATCACCCACAAACCACAAACATCCTTACGAGCAGAGATGTCAAAGCCAAAAGACCAGGTGAACAAATTTGACAGAAAGAATGTAATCTACAACATACAATGTGAAGATTGTGAAGCCAATTATGTGAGCCAAACGTCCAAACGCTTAACCACAAGACAAACTGAACATCAACGTGCTGTAAGACGACAAGACAGGTTGTCATTGGTTGCAACACACAAACACACACACCAACACACATTCTCATGGAATCAGACCACGATCTTTGACACAGGATTGTTGAAAGTGAACCACGAGATTATCGAGGCCTGGTACTCTGATGAAAACTCCATCAACCGACACATCGACTAACATCTCACATACAAAGCACAACGCAATCAATTACAACGTCAAAAACAGCAGAGCCATTTGAATGCAGGGAAACCCTGTGATTGGCAAGGACTTGGACTAATCCATCACGTGAACGGTCCCCAACGGAACATAACTGTTAACGCAACTGTCAAGACCGAACAGTTGTTCCCTGACTAAACCCGATTCACCCAAACGTTGGCCGTATCGCGCCACAGATATTCAATGTGGAAAAGACTAAGACGACGAATGCAAAGAGGAAGAAGAAGACGTACAGAAGAGTAACGGGGTTTATTATTTCCACACACATAAGCAAAAAGAGCAGTCACGGGTATTTACAGCGGACATGAAAACGCAGGTGACACAGTGAAAATTACTAGCTTATACAGACTTAGTTACTACCCAGGACAGCACGAACAAAACAAACTCACGTACGCAAATGGGGAACTTGCAGGCAGGAATGGCTGGAAAGGATGAGCAGGTGGGATCACAGGGCACAGCGAGCAGGTCCACTCCGGGCGGGAAGCGGGGAGCCGGCAGCTCCTTGTAATCCGCTTTACAGTGCACGCCGGCAGCTCCTGGTATTCGGCTTTACAGCGCACGCCGGCAGGGTCACTCGCTGCCCCGTCAGGGCTTCACGCGGCTGGTTGAAACGGGGCTGGACTCCTCTGCCATATCTCTTTGCAACTCGTTCGTAAAAGTTCCTCTGCTTTCTCTTGGACCCATTCTTTTTTGTGTCCTCTCCACGCAGCTCAGCTCGTATTCCCTTCCTCTCACTTCTCTCCAGCGCGGGACTGTCACGCCCTCTTCGGTTTCGGTACCGCCCTCCCCCCCCCCCCCCCCCCGTGCTCTGTTTCGTGACCTTGTATGGTAATCCCACGGGCTTGTCTCCTTATTTGGGCATGGCGCCGACGGCACGCCCCTCGTGGCGAGCCACGGGCTTGTTTCCTTATTTGGGCATGGGGCTGAACAGCCCCGCCCTTCGTGGCGCGCCCTGGGCTTGCCTATCCCTGGCGACCCCGCCCCTCCTGTTCAAACAGAGCACGGAGCACATATTCACCATCGCAGCGAAATGAGAGGGCGTGCATCCCACGCTTGTGAACTGCTTTACCCACAGATGGAGAGTTTGGCTGGGAAATGGAATTATTGAAGGGGAGCTATTCTTAATTGATTCGGTGCAATGGAGTATTATTTTAATGGAAGACAAGGCCTTACTCTAAAACACATAATAAGATATAAGCTACTGAACAAGGGTTTTATCGGGTCCTGCAATGTGGTGTTTCATAGAATAACTACCGGGACGCCCTTTTTACCTTTACACAACTCTGGAGGCAGGAGGGGCCATATCCAACCACTGTTACACAACAATTTACCACTACAATACACACAATCAAAAAAAATGCAATCCTCCTATCCGCAACAATATATATACAGTGCATTCAGAAAGTATTCAGACCCCTTCACTTTTTTCACATTTTGTTATGTTGCAGCCTTATGCTGAAATCGTTTAAATTCATTTTTCCCCTCATCAATCTACACTCAATACCCCATAAAGACAAAGAGAAAACAGGATTTTAGAAAGTTTTGCAAATTTATTAAAAAGAAAAAACTGAAATATCACATAGACATAAGTATTCATACCCTTTGTCATGACACTTGAAATTTAGCTCAGGTGCCTCCCATTTATCTTGATCATCTTTGAGATGTTTCTACACCTTCATTGGAGTCCACCTGTGGTAAATTCAATTGATTGGACATGATTTGGAAAGGCACACACCTGTCTATATAAGGTCTCACAGCTGGCAATGCATATCAGAGCAAAAACCAAGCCATGAGGTCGAAGGAACTGCCTGCAGAGCTCAGAGACAGGATTGTGTCGAGGCACAGATCTGGGGAAGCCTACAAAAAAATCCCTGCTGCATTGAAGGTTCCCAAGAGCACAGCGGCCTCCATAATTCTTAAATGGAAGAAGTTTGGAACAACCAGATTCTTCCTAGGGCTGGCCGCCCGGCCAAACTGAGCAATCGGGGGAGAAGGGCCTTGGTAAGAGAGGTGACCAAGAACCCGATGGTCACTCTGGCTGAGCTCCAGAGATCCTGTGTGGAGATGGGAGAAACTTCCAGAAGGACAACCATCACTACAACACTCCACCGATCTGGGCTTTATGGCAACGTGGCCAGACGGAAGCCTCTCCTCAGTGAGACACACGAAAGCCCGCTTGGAGTTTGCAAAAAAAAGCACCGAAAGGACTCTCAGACTGTGAGAAACAAGATTCTGTGGGATGTCGAACAAATAAAAATGAAAAATCGGTCAGAGACCGAGGACTTGCCGGCATGTACTTCTTTTTAATTGGCCATTTTGGACAAATATGGCGGCCGAACCATGTGACCGATGACGTCATCATTATTTTTTTTGCTCCACCAGTTTATGCCGACATGGCGCTCAAGAAATTGCATCTTGATTGGATGAAATTTTGTACTCGTCAAATTCTCGAATTATGACGTCATAATGGAGGCCTTGGGCCGAGAGAGTTAAAAATTGGGCACAGTCTATTCCAGGGCAAGACAAATATGTGTGTAAAGTTTGGCGATTCTATGTGCAACGGTGTAGACGTAGCACTGCAAACAAACAGACAGACAAATAGACATACAGACAAACAGACAAGCCAACCAACATGCTTGTAATGACAAAAGCACACCTGACACTCAGACTTTGGCATGCTCACATGGCTGTACCTTCCAAAACTGTTCCAACCCGTCATTTTTGATGGGCTTCATACTACTGTGTATATATATATATACGGCGTTGACACTGAGGAACGGGCTTATTTTAGCTGAGGCTAATGACTGTACCTGAGTTGCTGTGTTGTCATGATTTTCACCAATCATAATACAAACAATAATTACTTTGCACAAATTTATTTGTTGTGTTTGTGATATTACATTTTTATAGGTAATTTAGGTTGAAGATTTAGGTTGAATGTTTTTTTTTCAAGAAAGAACCCCTGAGCACATACATAGGGGAGGGGAAGGTGCAGACTGGAAGTTTGGGACGATTACACCTCACCACCACGTAATTCAAAACACCTCACCACCACGTAATTCAAAACACCTCACGACCACGTAATTCAAAACACCTCACCACCAAGTAATTCAAAACACCTCACCACCACGTAATTCAAAACACCTCACCACCAAGTAATTCAAAACACCTCACCACCACGTAATTCAAAACACCTCACCACCACGTAATTCAAAACACCTCACCACCAAGTAATTCAAAACACCTCACCACCACGTAATTCAAAACACCTCACGACCACGTAATTCAAAACACCTCACCACCAAGTAATTCAAAACACCTCACCACCACGTAATTCAAAACACCTCACCACCAAGTAATTCAAAACACCTCACCACCACGTAATTCAAAACACCTCACCACCACGTAATTCAAAACACCTCACCACCAAGTAATTCAAAACACCTCACCACCACGTAATTCAAAACACCTCACCACCAAGTAATTCAAAACACCTCACCACCACGTAATTCAAAACACCTCACCACCAAGTAATTCAAAACACCTCACCACCACGTAATTCAAAACACCTCACCACCACGTAATTCAAAACACCGCACCACCACATAATTCAAAACACCTCACCACCAAGTAATTCAAAACACCGCACCACCACGTAATTCAAAACACCTCACCACCAAGTAATTCAAAACACCTCACCACCACGTAATTCAAAACACCTCACCACCAAGTAATTCAAAACACCTCACCACCACGTAATTCAAAACACCTCACCACCAAGTAATTCAAAACACCTCACCACCACGTAATTCAAAACACCGCACCACCACGTAATTCAAAAGACCTCACCACCACGTAATTCAAAACACCTCACCACCAAGTAATTCAAAACACCTCACCACCATGTAATTCAAAACACCTCACCACCACGTAATTCAAAACACCTCACCACCACGTAATTCAAAATACCTCACCACCAAGTAATTCAAAACACCTCACCACCAAGTATTTTTAAAACACCTCACAGACATAAAACACGTAATAAAAACACCTCACCACCACGAAATTAAAAACACCTCACCACCACGAAATTGAAAACACCTCACAGCCATCAAACACGTAATAAAAACCTCATAGCCATAAAACACGTAATAAAAACACCTCACCACCACGAAATTAAAAATACCTCACAGCCATAAAACATGTAATAAAAACACCTCACAGCCATAAAACACATAATAAAAACACCTCACAGCCATAAAACACGTAATAAAAACACCTCACCACCACAAAACTAAAAACACCTCACAGCCATAAAACATGTAATAAAAACACCTCACAGCCATAAAACACATAATAAAAACACCTCACAGCCATAAAACACGTAATAAAAACACCTCACCACCACAAAAATAAAAACACCTCAGCCATAAAACACGTAATAAAAACACCTCACAGCCATAAAACACGTAATAAAAACACCGCACCACCACGAAAGTAAAACACCTCACAGCCATAAAACACGTAATAAAAACACCTCACAGCCATAAAACATGTAATAAAAACACCTCACAGCCATAAAACACGTAATAAAAACACCTCACAGCCATAAAACACGTAATAAAAACACCGCACCACCACGAAAGTAAAACACCTCACAGCCATAAAACACGTAATAAAAACACCTCACAGCCATAAAACATGTAATAAAAACACCTCACAGCCACGAAATTAAAAACACCTCACCACCACGTCATTTAAAAACACCTCACCACCAAGTAATTCAAAACACCTCACCAACACAAAATTCAAAACACCATCACCAACTAATTCTAAACACCTCACCACCACATAATTAAAAACACCTCACCACCACGTAATTATAAATACCTCACCACCAATTAATTCAAAACACCTCACCACCACGTGATTCAAAACCACCACAACGTTATTAAAAACACTTCACAACCATGGAAACAAAAGTTTGAGGGAGTCGTTAAGTGACAACACAGACACTGCCCAGATGTGTAGATATATGGATAAATGACTGTACCCGAGTTGCCGTTTTGTCATGGTTTAAACCAATCATAATTCAAACAATTATTTTGCACAAATGTATTTGTAATATACGTGATATCACATTTGATAAACAATTGAAGTTGAAAAAAAAAAATTGGAAAATTTTTCAAAAAAAAAATACCCTTAGGACATACCGACGGGAGAGATATGTGCATTCCAGAAGTTTGGTACGATTTCACAAAAGTTTGAGAAAGTAGTTCAGTGACAACACAGGACAACACAACACAACACAACACAACACAGACGCTGCACAGATATATATGTAGATATATATATATATATATATATATATATATATATATATATATATATATACAGTATATACATAGGTATATATAGGTATATATATTATCATTTAGCTTACTTAACCGCCATTTTTACTGAAGAACTGTGAGATGACGGAATCTCGCGAGATTGTGGTTTGAAACGTTTTTATTAATATATTTAAAATTTTATTTTGTGTTTGAAAAGTTTTTTTTTATAAAAGGGAGAGAAGACAGAGTTGGGAAAAGGAATTTGAGGCTTTGGAGGAGGGGGTTAAGGACTTGGGGCTTGGTTGATGACTGATGACTTGGGGTTTGCGGGGGTGGGGAGGGACTGTGGGGGAGAGTCGAGGACCTGAAGAAGAAAGGGGGAGGGGAGTGCAGAGGTTTGGGTGGAGGGGGCAGAAAACAGGCAGAGAGTTGTGAGAGCGCGGTCGAGGCTTTGGGGGAGGGAAGTGTCGGGGCTGTTGTGCACAGTCTCCAAATTTTATTGGCATAACAATGCCTATGCAATCTCCATTTATGCATACTTACAACTCCTCAATTTATTGCACGACAAACACCCGCTCACGTTGGGGGCAGCCTGGGAAAGGATAGTGGAGGAGAGGGGGGGGGGGGAGGGGGGGGCAAATATATTTTGTGCCATAGCTAATGAAGCAGGGGTCAGTAAAGAACTTTCACTGCTGCATGTGTACAGGTGAAAATCACAGTCAGGTGAAAAGTACAGGTGAAAATCACAAACCCCCTCACCTCTCCTCCCCCCCCCCCCCCCCCCCCACTCCGACTTTCATGTGTGTTGTTAATTAAAGAAAGTGGTGCACTACTTTCATGAAGATAATGCCATGAATAATTCTCGCACAGTATTACGTTATTGGGCCGTGCAGGGGAACGTTTACATGGCTGGCAGGTGATATTAGATTTTGTAGGATAATGCCTACTTAGATATTAGATAATGCCTACTTGTTATTCATTTATTTTGGACTTTTCCCCACCACCTGCACATTAATCAAACCATCAGGCCTGATTCCTCTAGTTATTTTATCCTTTTAATCTTTCCACCCAGACTTGTTGCTTGCAAAATCGAAGATTTTTCAAGTATATTGGTCGGTTGCGTTTGTTAGTCTGTCTATTTGTCACTCGCCTACAGGTCACAATTCTAAACCGATCGTCATGCAACGTCGCCAAGTTGTAGAGGTCGTCACAATTGATGTTGAGATTGAGGTCATCTGGAGAATTGAGAAGCCTATCGATTTTGAGGTCAAAGGTCATCTGGAGGTCAGATTTCTAAAATCGCTATTTTTCATCCGATTGACTTGAAAATTGAACAGCATTTGTACATTGAGTCACTCAATTGGTAAAAACAACTATTTTTGAGGTCAAAAGGTGAAACTTCCAAAATCATCAATTTTCATCTGAAAAACCATAAATTTTCATACGATTGACTTGGAAATTGAACAGCATTTGTATATCGTCACTAAATTGGAAAACCAACTATTTGAGGTCAAAAGGTCAAAGGTCAACTCAAGGTCAAACATCCAAAATCATCAATTTTCATCAGAAAAACCATCAATTTTCATCCAATTCACTTGAAAATTATATAGCCATTGCAGTGCCTCACTGAATAGAGGAAAAAACTATTTTAAGGTCAAAAGGTCAACTCAAGGTCAAACTTCTAAAATCCTCAATTTTCATCTGAAAAAATCATCACTTTTCATCCTATTAACCCGAGCTTTGACCAAGGTCGTCAAATTTTCATCTTGATGAAATGGACAATTTGATGGATCAATGGCAACCTTTTTGGTGGGGGGGGGGGGGGCGGGCGGGGGGGGGTGGATTTTGCAAGTATCATGCTCTGCATGACGTTTTCTTGATTTTATTCCTTCGTATTACCCTTTAGCTTCTCCTGTTGGTCAATATAGCATTAAAATGAGTGATTGGTGCTTATTAACCCATCCCCTGCGCAGCTTGTGTATGTATGCGTGTTTCTGTCTGGCCTTAACTTTTTTACCATTTGAGCAATTGTCATCAAATTTTCAACAAAGCTTTATTATGAGAATATGGAGAGGAAAAATTAATTAATATTGTCAAAATGTCAAAGGTCAGAATTACATAAAATCGTACATTTTCATTTGATCGACTTAAAATATTAAGAATTTGCATATTGGGTCATTGAAATGAAATGATTCACCAATCAAAAGCTAGAAGCCAATTGTTTTGGTTCACGAGTTATCAAGTGACCACTATATTCGTCATGTGTGTGTGTCTGTCTGTCTGTGTGTCTGTGTGTCCGCAGCATAACTACCCCATGATATCATTCGATCTTGATGAAACTTGGGTGGGAGGTTGATATCATGATCTAGTTGTGTCCTGCCTAGAGTGGGCGTATTGCGCCCATTGTGGGCGGAGCCACGCCCGAAAAAGATGTCTTTTTAGGGGGTAATCGAGTTCAAGCTACATCTTCTCCGGGGGAGTTGGTGGAATCTGACAGGGGTTTCGATATTTGGTTAGGCCAATGTCATGTGTCTAGCCCCACGGAGCTCGATTTTTCATTTTCGCCCAAAGGTCAAGGTCACAAGGTCACGAAATTTAGAAAAGTCGATTTTTGATGGTTTTATTACATTGTTCGCTTCCTGTTAGGGTGAAATGTCGTACATGATCTTATATTATCACATACATCATGAAATACAAGTTTTCCAACAAATTTCAGAATCTTCGACCTTTGACCTTCGAAGGTCACAAAGGTCAAATTTTCAAAGTTGCGGAATCAAACCGAATTTTCGGTATTGTGTAGCTAATTAACCTCATAACTGATTATACATTATTTTCTATCTCATTTCAAGGTCAGTAACCTTCGTTTTGACATTTCAAGGTCACAAAGGTCAAACTTTCAAAGTTGCGGAATCAAACCGAATTTTCGGTATTGTGTAGCTAACTAACCTCAAAACTGATTATACATTATTTTCTATCTCATTTCAAGGTCAGTAACCTTCGTTTTGACATTTCAAGGTCACAAAGGTCAAACTTTCAAAGTTGTCGGAATCGAACCAAATTTTCGGTATTGTGTAGCTAACTAACCTCATAACTGATTATACATTATTTTCTATCTCATTTCAAGGTCAGTAACCTTCGTTTTGACATTTCAAGGTCACAAAGGTCAAACTTTCAAAGTTGTCGGAAACGAACCGAATTTTCGGTATTGTGTAGCTAACTAACCTCATAACTGATTATACATTATTTTCTATCTCATTTCAAGGTCAGTAACCTTCGTTTTGACATTTCAAGGTCACAAAGGTCAAATTTTCAAAGTTGTCGGAATCGAACCGAATTTTCAGTATTGTGGAGCTAACTAGTCTCATAACAGATAATACATTCCTATTTATATATTTTCAATGTCGGTTTTGACTTTTAAAGGTCACAAAGGACGGCCATTTCAAAGTAGTCCGTCCTTTGTCATTGAATACCGCTCGCTCGTGAACCATCGTCGTCTCCCGACTTGTCTTTTTTATGATCAAAAATGTCAAAGGTCAAGGTTGCATTAAATTGTCAATCTTCATCCAATTGACTTGAAATTTGAGCATGGTTTGCATATTGGGTATTGAAGGATATTGCTTTTGAAGTCAAAAGGTGAAGATCACCTAAAATCGTCAATTTTCTTTTGTATTCTTCCCAGCTGTTTTCATCATGTTTACGGAAGAAGTCGGAATACAAAGCGGACAGGACAGGTTTTGCATTTTCAGGTGCTTTTTAGTTTATTATTGTCATTATTTCTTTTCTTGTGTGTCATTAATAACCTCTTCATTTGTAAGTAGTGTGTCATTTGAAATTCATTTGTTTGCCCATGGTGCAATTAGGCTCTAAATTAAGCCTGTGTTCTAGCTCTTCCAAGCCTTGACATTGTATACAAATTGTTTTCATAACCATTTAGAAGGTTAAGAGCACTACATTTATCTGCTCAAACCCGTTGGCTGTCCGAGCTCACATTTATAAAAGCTTTGTCCTCCGGGGAATTGCACACTGCTACCCCAGGAGGTGTGCCAAAATATTTTTTCGCTCGTGTTTCGAATCGTTTTGGTGCCAAATCTCCTGACATAACCTGCTCATGCATTACATTGGGAGTGGGTACTCAGAGTGGTGGCGGTCTGAGTGGTCCTGGAATCCCGACCAGGATCAAAACGTGCTATCACAAGGCTCCTTCACACACTCCATATCTGTACTTGTTGTGAGCACACCACACAGGTAGGTGTATGTGTGCAGAGGTGTGCACACAAATGGTGTGGTGTCACTCCGAGACTGGATGTAGTTCTGTCCGAATATAAGAATGTCCTAATTCCAAATTATACCTGAATCTCTAATTTGAATCTATAAACATCCAAACGTTGGAGGTATAATCACAAGATGATCTCATTGAAAAGGAGGCATGATTTTCGTGAATTCTACGTACAATAATTATCTATGTTGATTGTGGCATTGACAAATTCCTTCTCCATCCCCTCCAATAACTTCCTTTATGTTATCTATCATTTTAGGCACCAGCGGTTTGACAGTGAAACACGTGAGGACCCAAACAAGGACATTTGGAAATTTATGATGTGATGAGCAATCAAAGTGTCCGTTTGCCAAAGCTTCCCTATATTAAATAACCTTGATTTCCATTGCTACCATATTTGCAGCCAGGTATAGTATCAGTAAAACTCCAATAATGTAATCCATATATCATTAATACATCATGACTACAAATCTTTTGTCTCACAAAAAAATCAGTCTGGAATAACCTGAAGGAATCGAGTATTCTCTGGATGATGAATCCACAATGGATGTGTGAATGTGCCAGTGAATGTGATGGGAAATATGTCTCGCTGATGTTTGATGAAGATCTTACGATCCAAAAAGGGTTCTTTCGCCAAAACCATTCGAGCTTGTAGTGAAACATGGAATCACCTCAAAAAGGCAATCTTAGTTTATATACTTTGTTATTGCTCTGTGAACAGTTGGATTTTTACCTCCGGGACCGAAGGTTATGTTGTGTTTGTTTTCACCTCTGTCTATCTGTTTGTGAACAAGATATCTCAAAAAGTTGTGGACGGATTTGGACAAAATTTGGTGGAGACGTTGAGTGTGGGACATGGACAAAATGCTTAGATTTTGGTGAAGATCCAGATCCAGATACTATAATTTTTTAAGTGATTCTTCACCATTGAGATATAGGGCCAAAAACGATATGTAGCACGATATTTCAAAAAGATTTGGACGAAAGTTGGTGGACAGGTTGGGTGTTCGACATGGAAGAATTTATTCAATTTTGGTGAAGATCCGAATATGTATCTGGATACGAGAAACTTTCTAAAATCCCTAAGTGATTCTTCAGCACTGAGTGATTGGGCAAAAATTGGGATACATAGCAACCTATTGCAAGACGTTGTGGACGGATGCATGACAAAACTTGGTGAACGAGTTGGTTTGGCGACAAGAACAAGCGATTGGGTTTTGGTTCGGGTCCGAATCCAGATCCGGCCTATCAGTGGGATACAAAACGTAACCTGTTCACCAGGTGGAGGTATGCTCTCCACTGAGTGGTGTTCTAATTCCAGTTGCAAAACCCATTCGTGACCTGTCAGAGGGAGAGAGAGCAGCAACTCCCCATAGTGCTTATACCTGTACCGATAACCGTCGACCGACTCGTCTTGCATTACACCCAAAGTATGCAATCTGTGCCGAACGAATCTTTAAATAAACCGATGTTTACACCATGTACTGCACCGCGTCTCGTAGTAACAATGAGCAAGAGTTGTCCAATCAGTTTTTCCCTTCCGTCTCCGATGGAGAGCGACGTTATCGATTTTTCACATTTGATTCATCCCTCTCCATCGAGCAATAACATTGCAATTCCGCACGCGATGACATTTTAATCACGAAATAGTCGTTATCGGTTGTGGATTGTTCATAGTTTGCTCGCAATTCATTACGCAACACCGTACAAGTGTGTAAAGTGAAACACAAAACTATAACTATGATAAATATCCATCGTGTCATTGTGCATTATGAAGTCATTACCCTGTGGAGCCAGGTGGTGCACACCTGGGCTGGTCTCGGAGAGATGAAAAACACAATCAGGGAACTTAAAGGTGAGTGAGGGCACCGACCTTTGACCTCGTTGCTCAACAAGAAGGACTAGCAATGAAATGTAAAGGTACATCTGCATTTTGCAGCCTTCGGTAATGGTTTTGGTCATTTTGGAATTAAGGAGAGTATAAAACAATCTGTAATGCGTTAAACGATATAATAACTGATTAGAATTAATCACGCTATGAAAATTCGGCATCACATTCGTATTACTTTGACAATTACTCTTCACACAGGGCTCTCTCCTTCAATGACCCTTCATAAGTCGACGTCTTGAGGGTTCAAAGTTTTATTATTTTGAGTTAATTGGTTAAAGTGGACAAACTACGGTCTGAAATTACTGGATTCGTTTCTGCAGAAATACCTGCCGGCTGGTGGGCCGGGTCCAGGAGGCCCAGGAGGGCGAGGAGGGAGGCAGTGTCTGCAAAATGAGCTCGACGCATCTCGCTCGGTGAGCCAACATTACAGAATTACGTGTTTTTTTTCTTCTTCTTTTTGTATAGAAGATCTCGGCTCGTGTGAGAGCTAGCATTGACAAAAACAACAAACGGACACAAACTTCCGAGGTCGCGTATTCACATGGCGACGAAAATCAAACCCCAGGCTGCGTCCGTCCAGAATGAGGTCGCATTCTAATGGGATATTTCAGAATCCCAAACCTGAATTAGGATTTAAAACCTGTGAAAAATGCACCGGCTTACCTGCTCGCCATGGCGGAAGATCATGCCATCCGATAAACGCCGCCAGCTGATTTTGGGCATGGGTTCACCCTCGGCCTCACACGTCAGTTGTACACTATCATCTCCTTCTGCTGCCGAAGGGTTTTCCACAAAGGTCACCTCAGGAGGCACTGCACGAGGATTTGGTGGGAAGATGGAAAGAAAAGAGTATAAATGGGATGTTTTCTCTGTCGTGCTCCGAGGCTCGTGGAGATGCTCGTATATTACGTGAAGACAACGGATGTTAAAGTGAAGGGGAAATGAAGGTGTGACATGGTGATCCACAAGAATCCTTTCAAATAAGAAATCGGCCATAGCAACAAACTAAAAGTTTACTCCGGCACCTGACACCACTTCTTCATCATCGATAAGTGAATGCAATCAGAACAGCCGGCTTAACGTCTCCTTAAAAGCTCAATATGTGCTTCATGAGGAAATATCAACAGCGGTGCTACACCTGAACACCCGTATAAACTGCAAGAACTGAATCCAAGGCTAGACAAACCCAGTCCAACCGAGCAACCAGTGAATAATAAACTCACCCCGAATCGAGATGACATCAGGTTTGTGTTCGGGTTGCATTGTTGAAGAAACACACAGGAATGTGGGAAAACTGGGTAAAGGAAAGGTGCAAGCGAGTCAGACCAATCAGCGACCAGTCAGGGCCATCTACAATGTCATCAGGAGGAAAGATCGGTCTACCCGAGGAGGTAGTGCTGCCCTCCACTATGGTGGTTGGTAGAGATTGCTCGCCACGGTCATTCAGTCTCCTCAAAGACTACATCCCACCACCACCTGCCACGAGTGCAACACAGGCCACCGGACAGAGCTCGGGTAATGTTTGTTCAAGTTTTAATGATGAAAAGCAGTGGGGATGGGGAAAACTAGATGAAAGGGAACAATGAAGCATGGTCCACTGAGCCCACAGCAATCCACCATAAACACCGAGATGGATCGGGTTGGGCAAAGCCTGAAGCTTTGTCTTAACGGACATAAAATACGGACCTCACGACCCATGCCTAGTGCATAGTACTGTTGCCTCCACTTCCTGTCTACCACGCCGCTCGCTGGCACGTACTGTATCTGTGCTGTACTTAGGCTGGCCCCCACACACCCATGCTCACTCACACCGGTCCATTGACTCGAGCTATACTCTGGCTAGTTAGCACACCATAGTGGAGGGCACCAGCTCCCACAGGCCAGCACACCATAGTGGAGGGCACCAGCTACCACAGGCCAGCACACCATAGTGGAGGGCACCAGCTCCCACAGGCCAGCACACCATAGTGGAGGGCACCAGCTCCCACAGGCCAGCACACCATAGTGGAGGGCACCAGCTCCCACAGGCCAGCACACCATAGTGGAGGGCACCAGCTCCCACAGGCCAGCACACCATAGTGGAGGGCACCAGCTCCCACAGGCCAGCACACCATAGTGGAGGGCACCAGCTACCACAGGCCAGCACACCATAGTGGAGGGCACCAGCTCCCACAGGCCAGCACACCATAGTGGAGGGCACCAGCTCCCACAGGCCAGCACACCATAGTGGAGGGCACCAGCTCCCACAGGCCAGCACACCATAGTGGAGGGCACCAGCTCCCACAGGCCAGCACACCATAGTGGAGGGCACCAGCTCCCACAGGCCAGCACACCATAGTGGAGGGCACCAGCTCCCACAGGCCAGGGGATAGTCCTTCTGGGACATGTGCTCCTGGTCTTTCCCAAGAGACTTGTTAATGCTTTTTTCTCACAGGCTTGTTAATAGTCTTTCCCAATATAATAGGATTATTTTGACTAAATGTGATTCTGTATTGTGATTTTCTGGTCTATTCTGGGATACAAAACGTAAACTGTTCACCTGGCGGAGGTGTGCTCTCTACCGAGTGCCGTTCTGTCAACCTCCTTCTGGTGCATCTCCCAAAATCCAGAATCACTGCTCACCTCCATTCATTTGTTCCTCTTTTTTTTCCCTCGCCCGTGGAACCAATTCCCACTTTCTCTTCAATTTCATTCTTCCCTCGAGGCCTTCAAGAAAGCTGTTCACCACCATCTCAGATCATCCATTCTCCATGTAAACCATGATATGTACTACTGCTGTAACACACACACACACACACACACACACACACACACACACACACACACACACACACACTACTCCCTCCCCAGATGGAGAGTGTGGGATTTGTCAGGATTGAAAGACACATTTCACGAGTTGGACTCGTGGACCAGCTCGTGATTCGATCAAGGCCTGTAGAGTGGGAAGAAGAGAGGCTGACGCCTGCCTCTCTGAACGTTGAGAGATGTTAAAACGGTGTTTTGCCTTTGATATTGGAAAGAAATGGCAGTAAGTATATGGAAAAGGAAAGTAGGAATCATTTGTAAAGCAAGATTGCATAATAACCTCATGTGATGTTTACTTGGGGAATTCTGCGATTGAACCAGGGCCTGGTCCAGCATCTTTGTTTACCTTCCATTGAACTATACTAGCTGACCAAATGGTTACATTTTCTCACCAAAAACATGGCGAATACTAGAACGGCACTCGGTAGAGCGCACACCTCCACCAGGCTGAACAGTCTAAGCTTTGTTTCCCACTGATAGGCCGGATATGCTGACCCAAAATCGAATTGGCTTGTTCTTGTCATCTAACCAACTCGTCCACCAAGTTTAGTCTTAACTCGCCCACAACCTCTTTAAATATCACGTTATATATCGGTTTTAGCCCGAACTCTCAATGGTGAAGAATCACTTAAAAATTAAAGAATTCTCTTATCCGAATCCATGTTCATATCTTCACCAAAATCGAATCAATTCATCCTTAATACACACCCAATCGAGCCAGCAAGTTTCATCTAAATCCATCCATTACTTTTTGAGATATCGTGCTATGTATCGGTTTTAGCCCGATCTCTCAACGGTGAAGAATCACTTAAAAATTAAATAATTCTCTTATCCGAATCCATATTCAGATCTTCACCAAAATCGAAAGATTCCATCCTTAACACACACCCAATCGAGCCAGCAAGTTTCATCTAAATCCATCCATTACTTTTTGAGATATCGTGCTATGTATCGGTTTTAGCCCGATCTCTCAACGGTGAAGAATCACTTAAAAATTAAATAATTCTCTTATCCGAATCCATATTCAGATCTTCACCAAAATCGAAAGATTCCATCCTTAACACACACCCAATCGAGCCAGCAAGTTTCATCTAAATCCATCCATAACTTTTTGAGATATCGTGCTATGTATCGGTTTTAGCCCGATCTCTCAATGGTGAAGAATCACCTAAAAATTAAATAATTCTCTTATCCGAATCCATATTCAGATCTTCACCAAAATCGAAAGATTCCATCCTTAATACACACCCAATCGAGCCAGCAAGTTTCATCTAAATCCATCCATAACTTTTTGAGATATCGTGCTATGTATCGGTTTTAGCCCGATCTCTCAATGGTGAAGAATCACTTAAAAATTAAATAATTCTCTTATCCGAATCCATATTCAGATCTTCACCAAAATCGAATCATTCCATCCTTAACACACACCCAATCGAGCCAGCAAGTTTCATCTAAATCCATCCATTACTTTTTGAGATATCGTGCTATGTATCGGTTTTAGCCCCATCACTCAATGGTGAAGAATCACCTAAAAATTAAATAATTCTCTTATCCGAATCCATATTCAGATCTTCCCCAAAATCGAACCAATTAGTCCTTGTCACACACACAACCAGTCCGCCAAATTTAGTCCGAATCCGTCCCCAACTTTTTGAGATATCTTGGTCACAGAACACAGGTCACACACAGACACACACACACAGACACAGACACAGACAGACACAGACACACACACACAGAACACAGAACAGAACACAGGGGAACACAGGTCACAGGTCACAGTCAGGCAGACAGACAAATAGACAGAGAAACAGAGACGGGTGAAAACATAAACCTCCATCCACCTTGGGTGACGAAGGTAACAATATGCTGCCAACAGAATACAATATGTATTTGTAAAACCAGAACTCCCCAGTATGGTTTTATCAGTTCCCAACCAATCCCAAGATGTGGAGTTTTAGGGTGAGCTTGATTCAAATTGAAGCCATCCAGACGGACTCAAAATGGATGCGAGTGCCACGTGAGAACGTACATCGTTGTGCTATCTCGTCTGTAAAAATATCTGCACATACCTTCACTTTGCCTTAACTCTGCTAATTGCCGCAGAGAGGCTCTGAATATAAATAAAGCATGCGAATGATTAAGTGATCTTTTTACTGGGCTCCACCGATCGAGCCGTCTAGGCAAGGCCCAATAAAGCGAGCCAGACAAGCAGGCAAGGCCACACTCGGGGCAAGTGAAGTAACCACATAATTGAAAGTGTTTGCAACAACACTGCATGCTCCAAGTTTTATAAAAACAAGACCAAAAGTCTAACAGCGGCGTCGCCGGGCTTGTAAAATATTATAAACCACAAACACATATGTTTAGCTTTTCAAACAGTCGCTAAAGCTGCTTATAACATTAAATAAAGAAATTTGGAGGAATCACGACATCCGTGAGGTAAGTTTTACTTACAGAACTGAGAGAAGATCTACTGTAATCTATGTGCCCCACAAGGGTTGGAGGTGTGCTCATATACCAAGCAGCTAGCTAGCGCTTGCCAAGCCAGCTGTTCCTTAAGGGTTTTGAATGGAGTGCTTGATGGAGTGCTTGCTCGAATGCTAAAACCACTTGACGATCTCTCCACAAGAAACTTGGTAAATGAACACACATCCAATGTTCTTGAGACCTGACCATAGATCGACTGTAATCTATATACCCCAAAGAGGAATGACCCTTCCTGCCACTCCCGTAGTGAGCGGTGTACTTGTAAATTAAAATGTTGGTCAGTGGACTCAGCCGTCGTAATGACATCATAGACGTAATGACGTAACAGGCACAAAACTGATATATTTTAACTTCCAGTACGTTTGTAGTCACTACGAAGGGATTAGTGTTATGATTAGATTTACTATAATATTAACGTTAAGTTATCATTATTTCGAAAATGATATTACCATTAAAAAACCGAGGCCAATTCCCTACTTCCACAATTATTAATATTAGTGCCGAATAACGCTCATCATTGATCATGAACCATACACCGCTTCAATCCATTAACTTTCCACTCACGACATTGGGATTAAAGTGTTATGGTTATATTTACTATACTATTATTATTATTATTATTATTATTATTATTATTATGAAAACGACACTACTGAAATGATACACTACTGTATTAAGAAACCTGGGCTTAATTTGTCCGAAGCGGTCCGAAGACGGGTCATAACGCCTAAGGCCTATAGGTACCGTACCATATTGTTGGAAGAGCTGTAACGTCTATGCTTTTGATATTTGATGATCATATTAACAATCTGTTTGTTTGTGTTTCACACTGAATGAAAATCGTAAAGGTAGAGCATGTGATATATGACAGGTTTGACGATATGTTCGGCATATAAATCAAAATGGCGGAGTGTGCAGAGTCAGCCGCATACGCCGTAATGACATCAGACGTAATCATATCACCCTGTCATGTGACCATATCCTCAGCTCTGATTGGTATACGTTTGAGGGGACATACATACGGACGGACAAACACTGTTCTAGACGGCTTCGCTCATAAAAATGGATTCGCTACATTTGACAACACTTGCTTCACTCCTAAAGGTGAATGGAGGTTTCACAAATCAAATGTAGCAATAATGTTACATGCAAAGGCCGTATTGTGATCCACAGGAGCAAATGTCAATCTTTTAGCATATCACTACACCCATAGTTATCGCCCTTCGGTTTTACCTGCACTGCACCAATATAAAGGTGACATTCAATGAACATTTTCAAGCAAGAATGGAAACGTATCATTTTCACTTTTACACATGACAGTGTATGCAAATTAAACAACAATTAGAAACCCCTACACTATGGGTTAGAAGGAAAACAAAGATGGTGGATCTGGCCGTGGTTGGTTGCCAGGTACAATTCTGCAGAGGTGAGTGGGGGGAAATTGAGAGCTCTCACGTGACATAAAAATCTTCAACATTATCAAGGAAGATGTAGAACACCTATGACTTTTAAAATTAGAGAGTCCATAGAACATGATAGCCCATGCAAGTAGTATATACAGTACTTCAATTTTAATATAATAATGATGAAATAATGAAAGGTTTAGTGCTGTTGAAGCAGTCCAGAAGCAGTCCTAATTTCCACCAGACACACCACCCCATTGAACCTTTATATAAATTGAAGTAGTGTATAGAGGGGCGCAGTATTGAAGGCGTGGGGAGGATATTTCAAACAGCTGTTGAACCAGGAAGGAAGCAACGGTGAGCTGGAGCTACCGAGTTATGTGGAGGGGAAAGTGGAGTTGGTGGAGATCACGGAAGATGAAGTGCGGACGGCATTGTGGGGGGGTAAAAAAAGGAAGGGCACCAGGCATTGATGAGGTGTGCACAGAGATCATTATTGCAGCGGTAGAAGTCGGAGTCAGTTGGATGAAGAGGTTGTTGAATGTGTGTATGAGAGAGGGTTCAAATCCAGAGGAGTGGAGGACAGGGTTTATGCTGATATGGAAGGGGCAGAGGGGTGTTCAAGATCAGGGGAAGTACAGGGGCATTACACTCCTTAGTCATGTCATGAAGGTGCTGGAGAGGGTTTTGAACGAGAGGATAAGGACGAGTGTGGAGAAGGAGATCAGAGAATAGCATGAGGGATTTAGAGAGGATAGGGGAACAACACATGGGATGTTCGTGGTGAGACAGCTGGCAGAGAAGAGGTTGGAGGTGCAAGATGAAATGGCATTGAGATTTTGGATCTGCAGAGGGCCTACAACAATGTACTGAGAGAGATGGTGATTGCAACACGCATATGGATGGGAGTGCAGGAAGCAGAAGTTAGGTTGGTGGAAGGGATATACAAGGGAACGAAGGGATGAGTTTTGGTTGGTCCTGGAATGTCGGAGGAGTTCAGTGTGAACATCGGTTTGAGGAACGGAAGCACTCTCAGCCCACTCCTGTTTATCATGGTGATGGAGCTGGTAAACATGAAATGAATGCTGGGGAGGACATTGTATGTGGACAAACTGGCTGTTGTGGTGGACAGTGGGCGGGAGATGCAGGAAGTACTGGGGGAGTGGAAGGAGGCATTTGAGAAACATGGGCTGGAGATGAGTATGGAGAAGACGAAGGTGATGTGGGTGGGGCAGCAGGGCATATAAATGAATTTCAGGTTAGAGGGGAGGGAGATCAGACAAGGAAATAGGTTTGAGTATATAGGGGGGTTGGGGCTAACCCCTGCTCTAGCAGGGAAAATGGCCTTAAAATGCCTGTTGTGTTGTTGTATATAGGGGGGTTGGGTGGGGTAGGAGTGGGGGGAAGCAGTGACCAGGGATGTTAAGTCAGAGGTAGAGGGTGCGGAAGAGGTTTTCAGGTGGGTGCGAATGTGTGGAGGAGGGTGGACGGTGTAATGGCAGACAAAGATTTCAAGGGGATTGAAATTTTAATTTCAAGGGAAAGGTTCTGATGCCATGTGTAATGCCGGCCTATCTTTATGGTCTTGAGATGGTGGCACTAACAGAGACAATAACAGAGGCTGCAGGTTTACGAGAACAACTGGGTTAGGAGGACTGTGGGAGTGAAGGTGGATAGAAGGGGAATGGATGAACTGAGGGAGTTGATTGGTGTTCAGATGAGGTTGACGGGGAGATTGGTGGAATTCCGGCTGAGATGGGCTGGACACGTGGTGCGGATGGGGGAAGAGAGAATGGCAAAGACAGCGGATGGTGGAGGAAACGAGGTAGGAGGAAAAAGGGTAGACCGCAGTTAAGATGGGAGCATTGTGTAGGCTAAAGAGGGATATCAGTAAGGTGGGTGTGGTTGGGAAAGTGGAGACAGTTGGCTGAGGACAGAGGGGAGTGGAGGAGGATCGTTGGCAAGGCAGGGCAGGAGCTTGGTGCCATCGGACCTCACCCCTTACAAAGTGAAGAGGAGGAAGAGAAGACTGCTCGGCAAAAGGGGAGGTTCTTGGAAGTATTAATATGAGTGATTTGTGCACTACAGTGTTCAAGTATACAATTACATTTAAATAAAATAAAGATTGTAAAGGTCGTACAAATAAATTAACTTCACGTTTCACCACCATTTCCCGCAGTGTCTATTACGTCACCTTATCGAACACATCACATTCGTTATCTGCGCCTGTTGTTTGCGTCCTTTATGACATCCATAAAGCCATTAAGTTTCCTGTTTGGAATGATTTTCAATTTTGCTCGTCTGCTAGGCAGGTAGAGAGAGAACAAAAATGTAAAAATATTATCTCACTCCTCTCTGAGCATGCGCCATTGGGACGAATTCAAAGCCAAAGTACTGTTCAACAAAAGACTCGTCTTCCTATTCGTGTCCCGGTTCGTGTTCAAAATACAACATTCAATTTAAATAAGTTGTTCCTCGATCCTAACATGACGATCATAAACTGATCAGAAGGACAGACGGACGAGCATGAACAAATTGCTTAACCCTGCTTGTCGCCTCTTGTGTGTGGGGTAATTAAACATTTTGTATACGTAATCAACATTTGGGGACAATGAAATAGGTAACGATATTCTGGATTTGACCCCCGGTTCATGTTGCAAGGGTGTGGATGAATTCCATGAAAATCGTCACCCACGTGTGATTCCGTCACATTACCTGGTCTGCCTCACTGAGAGTAGTACTCGTCTGTAGCCATGTGACAGTTCTGGTTCAATACATATAATTGAATTCTCTCTGCTCTTCTTAGCATTCAAGATAATTACCTTATATGTTTAAAATTAGAGTGCACATGGTGATTCCGTCACGTCATGTGTGGGGACCCGGGGTCAAGAGGACTTCGGTCTCAGGTGTCAAAATGGGGGAAAAAGTAACTAAAAATTTGAACGTTCTGGGTGCATGGGGTAACAAGAGGGTTAAAATCAACGGGTAACAAGTGTAAAAGTTTTACATGTGGAAAAGCAAAACAATAGTGCGGCATATCATCCAGAAATCCATTAATAAAAATCCGAGGCTTTAACGTAAACTCTGGTTCTTCTCCATTCCAATTTGACACCAGATCATTGAGGCACTTCGAGCCATTTGTTCTCTTCCTGGCGCGTATTAGCCACAACACACTTCCTAGTTGCTTAGTTCAGCCCCCAAGATAATGGAATCGGTGTTTTCTTAATGTCCTCAGACGTGCACGCAAACACCTCACCGACACACAAGTGCTCAAGCACAGGCCTCCATTTGATCCAACAAGTGGCCCTGCCTCTCTGTGCGGTGGCCCGGTGCACGAGGCTGCTTGGCTTGTGCGAAGGTCAAACGAAAGAAACCAAGAGTGAAATGACTAGCAGATCCCCAGTGCCAAACAGGGTACGTGTTTTGTCAAATAACAAACCGGCCGACAAAAGAGGGCAAACTTACAAAAAAATAAACTTCCTCATCCCCATTAAAATTAACATCCCCCCATGGAGATCCGCGTCCTTTGCTCTCTTTTCGCAGTTCCGCAACTCACTGTCTGCTTTGTGCTTGCACTGGCGCAACGACTCAAAATGTCAGGGTTTTTTTTTTTTTTTTACTTCTCCAAACCCTAAACATTTATTATCTTCAGCAGACAGCCTTCCTTTTATTCCCGACAAATTTCATATTTCTTGTAACAACCCCACGAAGAGACAGAATCGAAGAGACACGATGCATCGTCATCCATCGCACGAAACAGCACGTGTTTGTATTCCAAAACAGAAGAGCATATGAAGGTTGTGAGATTACAACGAAAGAGAGATTCCAAAGGTCACGTTGCAATCGTGTCACCTGTCTGTGCGTTCATAAAGTCAAAACGGTGATAAAAGCAAGCAATTCCGATCCGTTCCTGATTTGCAGTCATTACTCAGGCAAGCCACGTAACGCTCCACCGTCTCTTCGACCCTCGCTTCCTCGCTTCGCATTCCTTCCTTCCAGTGTGTACAAAGTAGCAACGATATCCATGAAAGGACATCAACCATCATCACAGAACTATTCTCTGTGTGTCGAGAAAGTTTATGGAATCGATTTGTGCAATTGGAACCACATAATGATAATCTCTTCTCCAATTTTAATGATCACTTATCTTCAGTGTGGGTTTCACGTTGTAGATGCATTTGTGAAGGCAACTACATACCAATGATGGCTTTGGGAGGGAGCGCCACTGGGTGGTGCTGGGAAAGACATTTGTTGCAGGAGAGGCATTTGTTGCAGGAGAGGCATTTGTTGCAGGAGAGGCATTTGTTGCAGGAGAGGCATTCGTTGCAGGAAAGGCATTTGTTGCAGGAGAGACATTTGTTGCATGAGAGACATTTGTTGCAGGAGAGGCATTTGTTGCAGGAGAGGCATTTGTTGCAGGAGAGACATTTGTTGCATGAGAGACATTTGTTGCAGGAGAGGCATTTGTTGCAGGAGAGGCATTGGTTGTAGGAGAGGCATTTGTTGCAGGAGAGATATTTGTTGCAGGAGAGGCATTTGTTGCAGGAACAGCATCTGTGCAGTAAAGGCATTTATTGCAGGAGGGATATTTGTTGCAGGAAAGGCATTTGTTGCAGGAGAGGCATTTGTTGCAGGAGAGGCATTCGTTGCAGGAGAGGCATTCGTTGCAGGAAAGGCATTTGTTGCAGGAGAGACATTTGTTGCATGAGAGACATTTGTTGCAGGAGAGGCATTTGTTGCAGGAGAGGCATTTGTTGCAGGAGAGACATTTGTTGCATGAGAGACATTTGTTGCAGGAGAGGCATTTGTTGCAGGAGAGGCATTGGTTGTAGGAGAGACATTTGTTGCAGGAGAGATATTTGTTGCAGGAGAGGCATTTGTTGCAGGAACAGCATCTGTGCAGTAAAGGCATTTATTGCAGGAGGGATATTTGTTGCAGGAAAGGCATTTGTTGCAGGAGAGGCATTTGTTGCAGGAGAGGCATTTGTTGCTGGAGAGATATTTGTTGCAGGAGAGAAATTTGTTTCAGGAGAGGCATTCGTTGCAGGAGATGCATTTGTTGCAGGAGATATATTTGTTGCAGGAGAGGCATTTGTTTCAGGAGAGGCATTTGTTGCAGAAGAGACATTTGTTGCAGAAAAGGCATTTGTTGCAGGAGATATATTTGTTGCAGGAGAGGCATTTGTTGCAGGAGAGTCATTTGCTGCAGGAGAGGCATTTGTTGCAGGAGAGGTATTTGTTGCAGGAGAGGCATTTGTTGCAGGAGAGGCATTTGTTGCAGGAGAGGCATTTGTTGCAGGAGAGGCATTTGTTGCAAGAGAGACATTTGTTGCAGGAGAGGCATTTGTTGCAGGAGAGACATTTGTTGCAGGAGAAACATTTGTTGCAGGAGAAACATTTGTTGCAGGAGAGACATTTGTTGCATGAGAGACATTTGTCGCAGGAGAGGCATTTGTCGCAGGAGAGACATTTGTTGCAGGAGAGGAATTTGTTGCAGGAGAGGCATTTGTTGCAGGAGAGGAATTTGTTGCAGGAGAGGCATTTGTTGCAGGAGAGGCATTTATTGCAGGAGAGGCATTTGTTGCAGGAGAGGCATTTGTTGCAGGAGAGGAATTTGTTGCAGGAGAGGAATTTGTTGCAAGAGATGCATTTGTTGCAAGAGATGCATTTGTTGCAGGAGAGACATTTGTTGCAGGAGATGCATTTGTTGCAGGAAATGCATTTGTTGCAGGAGAGGCATTTGTTGCAGGAGAGACATTTGTTGCAGGAGAGACATTTTTTGCAGGAGAGACATTTGTTGCAGGAAAGGCATTTTTTGCAGGAGAGACATTTGTTGCAGGAAAGGCATTTTTTGCAGGAGAGGCATTTGTTGCAGAAGAGACATTTGTTGCTGGAAAGGCATTTGTTGCAGGAGAGACATTTGTTGTCGGAAAGACATTTGTTGCAGGAGAGACATTTGTTGTCGGAAAGGCATTTTTTGCAGGAGAGGCATTTGTTGCAGAAGAGGCATTTGTTGCAGGAAAGGCATTTGTTGCAGGAAAGGCATTTGTTGTCGGAGAGGCATTTGTTGCAGGAGAGACATTTGTTGTCGGAAAGACATTTGTTGCAGGAGAGACATTTGTTGTCGGAAAGACATTTTTTGCAGGAGAGACATTTGTTGCAGGAAAGGCATTTTTTGCAGGAGAGGCATTTGTTGCAGAAGAGGCATTTGTTGCAGGAAAGGCATTTGTTGCAGGAAAGGCATTTGTTGTCGGAGAGGCATTTGTTGCAGGAGAGACATTTGTTGTCGGAAAGACATTTGTTGCAGGAGAGACATTTTTTGCAGGAGAGACATTTGTTGCAGGAAAGGCATTTTTTGCAGGAGAGGCATTTGTTGCAGAAGAGGCATTTTTTGCAGGAGAGGCATTTGTTTGCAGAAGAGGCATTTGTTGCAGGAAAGGCATTTGTTTCAGGAAAGGCATTTGTTGTCGGAGAGGCATTTGTTGCAGGAGAGACATTTGTTGTCGGAAAGACATTTGTTGCAGGAGAGACATTTGTTGCAGGAGAGACATTTTTTGCAGGAGAGGCATTTGTTGCAGGAGAGGCATTTTTTGCAGGAGGGGCATTTGTTGCAGAAGAGACATTTGTTGCAGGAAAGGCATTTGTTGCAGGAAAGGCATTTGTTGTCGGAGAGGCATTTGTTGCAGGAGAGACATTTGTTGTCGGAAAGACATTTGTTGCATGAGAGACATTTGTTGCAGGAGAGGCATTTGTTGCATGAGAGACATTTGTTGCAGGAGAGGCATTTGTTGCAGGAGAGACATTTGTTGCATGAGAGACATTCGTTGCAGGAGACATTTGTTGCAGGAAAGGCATTTTTTGCAGGAGAGACATTTGTTGCAGGAAAGGCATTTTTTGCAGGAGAGGCATTTGTTGCAGGAGAGGCATTTGTTGCAGGAAAGGCATTTGTTGCAGGAGAGGCATTTGTTGCAGGAGAGGCATTTGTTGCAGGAGAGACATTTGTTGTAGTGTTATCATTCCGTTTCGTTCCGAAGATGCTGTTCTGCCAGGCTATCCAGCTTTTTATGTCCGTTGGTGGCACACTTCACCCAAAGTGTCAGAAAAGCGATTTTCTTTAAAGATTAAGAGTGATAGTTATTGTCTATTCCATGCTCTGCCGTTGGCGCTTATAAGACAACGTTGATGTTATTGAAATGGCTGGCGTGCATTTTTGTGGAGCATGGGCCTTCCTAAACGATATGGACAACCTAATGAAGGTTCGCATTCCCTGTATTTGTTAAACTGTAACAAACTAAAGAAGCGGAACATTAAAATGCACAGACGCGCACACCTCTCGTGGACCTTGGGGGAATAGGCGAGGCTAATAAAGAGGCAAGAGGCGAGAGTTCTTTTAAGACACACAGAGCAGACAAAAGCAAGACAAATTGATGTGCACTTTGACTGTAAATCAATCCAACATGTCAAGAACCTTGAACATATATACCACCTGAACGCTAACCGCCCCCCCTCTTTCAAAATTTCAGCAGAAGTGTGTAACAGCAAAATAAGAGCAGCATTCCCACACGCCACGTCGTCCATGTTGTTCGGGATACAAAGGTTATCAAAACACCGACCGAATTTCTTGTTCAAGTCTGGTCTTTTTTGGTATGCGGCACAGGGCTGCGAGGTAGCATGATTAGTCGAGGGCACGGCAATGCCCTCTGCACACAATGGTGAATCACCGTGCCAGTGAAACACCGGGATGACAGTTTATAGCTGGGTCGGGATTCGAACCCAGCTATATCAGGTTGGAGCCGAGTGTGTGCACCTCCAGTGTAGGCCATTCTGCCATCCCTTCAAGTCTGGTAACAAGGTGGCTGAAGTATGGCGATTCACATGATTTCATATTAATTGATTGTGCTGAAACACGATGGCCACAGAAATGACTCCATTATAACATGTTTAACAGCAAAATAATGAGCTTGTTCAGATATGACTGTCGTTTTATAAACCAACGGAAAAAATATTACCGATTTGAAATTGGCATAAAAACATGAATGCACCATAGCATGACCACAGAACATTCAGTCTGCGTGTCTGCCGAGTAGCATACGGTCTTTATCTGGACGGATTTGTAAGTCTGTGAGGTGTGAGGTGTGAGGTGTCTGGTGTCCCATTTGGACAAGATCACTCATGGTCGGTCAACTGGTTGTTGTTACGATATGCACATGAACATGGCAGCACAAGTCTATTTCATGAAGTCAAATGGCCAAGGAACCACCACACAAGGCCCTCTACAACTCCAGTTAGTAACCACCATCGTCTCCATTGCAATCTCCACTTGCATTCTCCGTAACTTCATCCCAACTCCCATGGGAACAAAAACAACGATTTCACAACAACCAATATGTGAAAGCTTGTGCCAAAACGGTGACGTCGCATAAACCCACCAAATACGTGCAACGTCACTTCCGCCTCCGCATCCCCGGCCTTGTTGCTCGCGCTGCACACGTACAAGCCAGAATCATCTTTGGTGATGTTATGGACCACGAGCACGGTGTGTCTCCGCTCAAATGAAAACTTGGCTGACCGCTCCAACTGGGACTCTTCGTCGATGGCCGCTCTGCGCACATAAAGGAAATGAACGAATTTTGTTTTGTAATTACATAAACGGGGTATTTTAAAACACTTTAACCAGAGATGCGGGTACAGTGATGAGTGGCTCGTTTGTGAGGGCACTGGATTGGCCTCCTAGAGGGTGAGGGTTCGAATCCAGCCGATGGCGAGCAGCATTGACTTGAGCAGCCTATTTACTCCGATGCCAAACATGTCCTTCAACATGTTCCGTTCATTGCTATTTGAGGCCATTGGAATGCACTAGTTTTCAATTCCATCACTTAATCTGATGTCTGCTTTACCTTTGCTTCTTCCAGAGCTTTCTCCAGCTCAATGGAGGAAATAAACACAATGTTATTCAGTTTTTATTTTATCGTCACCAGAATGTCGAGGAATTTTGTTTTCTCTCTGATCCACTGGTTTCTCTTCTTGTCCCTTTAGGTTATGCCAAGGCAGCTTCTTTCCACAGCTCTGTGCTTCGTCATCAATGTTTGCTCAATCTCCTTTTTTGAATACCATGTTTCACTTCCACATGCCATTGCTGGTAAAAACACACGCCGGTTATAAACCTTCCTTTTGAAACACGAGGGCAGTTTGCAGTTTATGACATATTTTAAGTTTTCCAATGAAGGGCCAAGACGAGGTCTGAAAAATAACGCGTTTTCTGCCATCGCTCCATTCTCCAAGATGTTCTTGCATCATAATAGTGTTCCTGCACTGAAGTTGTGCACTTCGTATTTGATTAGTGTCCTCGGCCTTACACGAGCCTCGATCTTGTATACAAAAAAAAGAAGAAAAAAAAGGCCTACGCTTTTTGGATTGTGACCTAATTGACAAAAAACACCTTTTTGATCATAACGAATAATTTTCTTCCGATTTTCATGATGTTGAGTTTTATGGATAGACTGAACATGGGGAATTTTTTTCTTAATTTATACTCTAACCCTAAATTCTGAAAGTCAAGGTCATATGGAGATCCAAACAAAATATGCCATCTATGGATTGTGGGCCCAGGGTAAGTCTCGGGCGATCACCATGGGAAGCCAGGGGAGGCTTACCCTTGGCTATCGTTTTGTGATCGTAGATATCTCGTTGATGATGCAATCAAAATGAAATTATCCACCATGTCAATACATTTTTTGAAGTACAGAAGCAACTATCATAATAATAAATAAATAAATAAATTGATGCAAAAGGATGGAAGGATAGTATAACAAAAAGTATGGTAACAAGGTAGGGATGGTCACAATAAATTTTGTGAAACCATCCCGACATCTTTCTTTGAATAATGTCTGTGCCTGGAAATGACACAATATACATCCCTCTCCATTTGGATTCACAATCACGGAAAACACTTGCTGAATCCAGTGTGCGTATGTTGCTGGTTGTTATCTCCATATTCGGCTTTCAGTCTCGACCCGGTTACTTGTGCTTTTGATACGGTCTGGCATATCCTGCCTTACTCTCCAAACTTTGCCTATGGCATCTAAGGCCAACTTCACGCATGGCTTACTGACTTCCTCTACTCTCATAGACAACATGTGCCTCCCAACAGAGTGCTTTAATCTCCTCTCTCTGTCAAGACTGGAGTACCCCAAGGCAGTGTTCTGGGCCCAGTCATATTCCTGATCTTCATCAAGGATCTCTCTGACTCTCTGGAACATCCACTTTATCTATTGGCTGATTATTCCACCCTCTGCCGTGACATCCCTCATCCTTCAGACAGACAGGCTGCAGCCTCTTCCCTCCCTTCACACCTTGAAAAAAAAATCACAAGCTGGTCAAAATCTTGGAATATGTCCTCCAATCCTGACAAATCTCACACTATCAATCACTCTCTTTCTCCGAAAAGACCGTCTGGTAAATCCTCCAATCTACTTTCTTAACACTCCTCTTGAGAAAGTTCAGTCATTCAAACTCCTGGGTCTCACTATCAGCCATGATCTCTCCTGGGCAAACCACATGTCAAATTTGCCTTCAAAAGCCAGCCGCCAACTGGCCATTCTCTGTCGTGCAAAGTTCTTCCTTGGCACACCTGAACTCCTTATATCTACATACAAGGCTTTCAACCACAGCTTGATGTAGTACTGCTCTCCCCTCTGGGTTGGCTCTACTGCCTCATATCTTGCTCAGCCTGATGCCGTAGAAACCAAGACCTTGAAGATTACTGGAATCTCCCTCACTGAAGATGAGTTTATCAAGGGGAGGCGCAAAGCGGCCCTCCCTTTATATAAGGGATCGTTTCTCTGTATGCAGCTTTAACATAACCACCTTTAGAGGCCATTTTCCCCCGCAAAGCAGGGGTTGGCCTTTTTCTGGAACCGTGGTTGTTGTTGTTTTTTGGTCCCTTTTGTATGCAGCTTTAACATGGGGACTGAAAATTAGTTTCTCAGCTTCTATTGTACGAAATCGGCTGCAAACTTCAGAAGTAAATGCTTTGTACATTGAGGTAATACGTTCCAAATTTCAGAAGTAAATGCTTTGTACGTTGAGGTAATAAGTTCCAAATTTCAGAAGTAAATGCTTTGTACGTTGAGGTAATAAGTTCCAAATTTCAGAAGTAAATGCTTTGTACGTTGAGGTAATAAGTTCCAAATTTCAGCAACGTCCGTTTATGCATTCTTGAGTTTTATTTAGAAATCCCTCGAAATCATGTTGGTGTCTGCCCGTCCGTCCGTCCGTCCATCCATCCAAAATATGTTGGCGCTCATATCTCAAGGACTATACATTGAAACTAGCTGAAACTTGGAATTTCAGATAGTTTCATTTGCCAGATGTATGCCCTGCATCTGGCAAATAAAATACATTTACTTATTCATGCAGCTGTATGAATCAAATTGGCACACCTTTATTTGAACTTTTCTAGAGCATTACTTGGTTCCTCCTCAGAACACAAGGGTAGTCCAGCATGCACACGATATTTTTTTGAATGTCCCTTATTTTGTATTGTTTGGCATTTTCTATAAGCTATGCAATGTCCCTTCTTTTCTATAGTTCGCCACATGGCATCTACCCTTATATAAAGGGGCCTTTTCTATGCCCCTGGCATTTTACCCAAGAATGATGGATCTATCTTCACCATCGCAGAGGTCTGTGGTCTCTCTGTCTTCTACCGCCTCCTTTCTGGTCTTGCACCCTCTGCTCTTTCCGTGCTATATCCCCGATCCCATGTTTCTGCCATGCTCACATGGTCCACTATCAACCCCTTTCATGTGAAAATACCTAAATCCAAGATCACTGCTCAGCTCAACTCGTTTTTTTCTCTTTTTCCCGCCTGTGGAATCAACTTCCACATTCCTCTTCAATCTCATTCTTTCACCCAGATTTTTAAGACAGCTGTTCACCATAATCTCAGATCGTCGCCAATCCAAAACAAATGATCTTTTCTACCGTCGTTAACCCCACCCAAATCCCTCCTCCTTCCAATTTTCCAGTTTTCCCTCCTTTGAGTTTCCTCCTTCTTCCACATTGTCCATCCCACCTTGTTTTGCTTCCTGTTTTTGTCTGTTACGTCCTGATCCGTTCAGTGTACTGGCTCTTCCACGAGCCTGAACTATATGTATATAAACATAGGGTCAATACCCCTGGCACTCACCTGGTAGAATAAACAGTATACTACACTGACTAATGGTATTTTAAACCAATTTTAATGGTTTCTCGAAGACAGGGCAGCATGTAGAATCATACTAACATATTCATAAGAGTTTAAACAAACAAACAAAAAAATACCTATTTTGGGGGGCAACTCTACTTCCCCCTTGCCCCCTCCGATCCTGTATACCTCCTCAGACCCGAATTTTTCTAATGCCTTGAACAAACATTGGTACATCACGGGTGATGAAGGTTGTGCTGAAGTTTCATTGGAATTGTGAATGTAGTTTCAGAGAAATGAGCAAATACCTATTTTGGGGGGCAACCCCCCAGTAGACCCCTAACGGGCCGATTTTATTTTTAATGCTGTGAACAAACTTTGGTACATCACGGGTGATGAAGATTGTGGTTAAGTTTCATCGAAATAGTGTGTGTAGTTTCAGAGGAAAAAGCAAATTCCTATTTTGGGGGGTTAAACCGAGATGCACTTTGACCCCCGGTAGACCCCTTTAGACCCCGATTTTTTTTAATGCCATGAACAAACTTTAGTCACAACACAACAAATATAATTTGTGTCAAATTTGGTCGCAATCCCATCAGCGGTTCCGGAGAAGATGTTTCAAGGATTTTCCGACATCGACTGAATTTGACATCGACTGAATGTGAGGCCATCTGTCGGAAAGTTGAAGCTCAACCGAAGGTGGACCTTGCAACATGACAATGACCCTAAACATACCAGTAAATCCACCAAGGAATGGCTGAAAAGAAAGAAATGGAGGGTTCTGGAATGGCCAAGTCAAAGCCCGGATCTAAATCCCAACGAGATGTTGTGGGGGGATTTGAAACGAGCTGTGCATGCAAGAAACCCCTCAAACATCGCACAGCTGAAAGAATTCTGCATGGAGGAGTGGGCAAAAATTTCTCCCAGTCGATGTCAGAGACTGGTAGACAGTTATAAGAAACGCCGACTTGAGGTTGTTTCTGCCAAAGGGGGCAATACCACCTATAAGAGCCAAGGGTGTACTTACTTTTTCCACATGTGAAATTTGCATTTATGTTTATTTAAATTATACAATGGACTACAAAATGTAAATGTTTCATGATATTTGTTATATTATATCACCTTTATCTATCAATATTGTTGAAATGAAGATCAAATAGCTGTATGTTGAAATATGTTGAAAAAGTCAAAACTTTACATGGGGTGTACTTACTTTTTCACGTGACTGTACATGCTGTTCCATGTATGTTCGCATACCATCCTTTTGCATTTCAAACTAAAATGGCACTCCTCGACAAAGCGACATCGACCGATATACCTCCGCCTACATTATTACATCACTAGTAAAATCCCATCAAAATGACGGCTTGGAACAGTTTATTCGATGGTGCAGCCTTGTGAGCATGCCAAAGTCTGAAGCCTCGGCCTAGAGTCAGGTGTGCTTATATCTTCTTTATTTATTAGATATCATACGGATGTAAATGAACACTTGTACTCTGTGTGTGTTGCACATCACGTGCAGCGAATTACACCTCCCTGCGAATTTATTGTTTTTTTTAATGCTTCTGTATCCATATACAATTCCAATAGAAGAGACCTAATTATCCTTTTATTGAAAATGTGTCTCAAGTTTGTTTTATCCTCAAAAATGGACTGTAGTAAACAGGTTAAAAGATTGGCATTTCAAACCTATCCTTATGAAGTGGGACAGACATCTGTCCAAACACACAAACTGACATGTTTTAGATGGTAGATTATACATACAGTACCTGTACCAAGTTTGATTTAAATCCCTTGAGCTGTTCTCAAGTATCACGTTTTTACCGGAGATGACCTCTGACCTTTGACCTTTGACATCTTGATGCCAAAATCTAATCAGTTCATCTTTGCATCATAATCTATATTATAAAAGGAGCCATGTCTGTTTGTTTCTCGTGCTACAACTTGAGAACGGATCAACGGATTTCAATGAAACCAATGACGGTGGATTCAGGGAACTCCCAGGAAGGCTTGTGACAAAAAATAGAGGGAGATTTGTACATGGGCACACGTGGCGAAACTGCATTCTCTCTCTTACCTCCCCCCCTCCATCTCACCTCCTCCCCTCCCTCTCACCTCCTCCCCTCCCTCTCTCACTCTCCCGCCTTCCCCCCACTCCCCCCCCCTCCTCTTTATCCCTCCTCCTCCCTTAACATTCCCATCAGCGAGGCGAAGGGTGATATTTACTAGTGTATACTTCCCATGACTGGTTCACCATGACTGGTTCACCAGTTAAAGTGGTTACAGAATATTTACCTCACGGGACCTCTGACCTCTTGGCCCCATAATCTAATCAGGTTATCTTTGCATCACGATATTCTGATATTCAGATATCAGAATGATATATCTGATAATCAGATACATCATGATATTCACCTTGCACCAAGTTTGACTTGGATCCCTTTTTATTTATTTTTTTATTTTTTTTTGTATACAAGATCGAGGCTCGTGAAAGAGCGAACATTAATCACACAGAAAGACAAACAGACACACAAAACAAATAACATCGGGAGCGGTAGACAAGATGGGGAGAGAGGGGGAAGGACACAAACACAACATTTGAGAGCAGGGACCGAGAGACATGGAGACATCGAGAGAACTGTGGGAGGGAGAGGGCTTTGGGGGGGAGGCATGGGAAGGGGGGGGGTGGGAGAGGTATAAAACATATGGACACTGCCAAGACTTCCAGGAAAGAAGTTGGAATTTCAAACAAGGTGGATCTGGGGTGAATTAGTGGGGGTAGAAAAGATCAAGGTTTTGGATGGGGGAAGATAAGAGATGGTGGTGAACAGCTGTTTTGAAGACCTGGAGGGAGGAGTGTGATTGAAGTGAGTGTGGGAGTTTGTTCCAGAGGCGGGAGAAAAGAGGAATGAAAGAGTGAAGGTGAGCAGAGAGCCGAGATTTCGGCAGTTTAACCATCAGAGGGTGGCTGGCAGATCTTGTGCGACCTGTAGGAATATTTGGGGGACAGAGCACAGAGAGAGCTGGGGGAGCAAGGCCGGAGAGGAGTCGGTAGAAGACAGAAAGACCACCTACCTGCCTGCGGTGAGTGAGTGAAAGGCCCTCAGAGATAGCTTCATCGCGGGAGATTCCAATGATTCTGAAAGCTTTGGATTCAACAGCGTGAAGCCGAGCCAGGTGTGAGGCAGGAGCACCAGCCCATAGGGGAGAACAGTATTCCATTGAGCTGCGGATGAAAGCCTTGTATGTGGTGAGGAGCTCAGGTGTGCCTAGGAAGGACTTCGCACGACGGAGGATGCCCAGTCGGCGACTGGCTTTGGAGGCCAGCTTGGAAATGTGGTTTTCCCAAGAAAGATCATGGCAGATGGTGAGACCCAAAAGCTTGAGCGACAGAACTTCTTGGAGAGAATTGTTGAGAAAGTAGATGGGAGGGTTGTCCAGTCGATCTTTTCGGAGAGACATAGTAAGAGTGTGAGATTTGTCAGGATTGAAAGACGTGTTCCACATGTTTGACCAGTCTGTGATTTTGTTCAGGTCTTCAGAGAGTGAGGAGGCTGCAGACTGCCGATCTGAGGGAAGAGGAATGGAGCGGCAGAGAGTGGAGTCATCAGCAAAGAGATACAGAGGATTTTCCAGAGAGTCGGAGAGATCATTGATAAAGACCAGAAAAAGCACAGGGCCCAGCACACTGCCTTGGGGAACTCCAGCCTGAACGGGAAGGGGAGATGAGAGAAATCCATTCAGGGCCACACGTTGACTACGACCAGAGAGGAAGTCCGCAAGCCATGCATGGAGATTTCCATGGATACCATAGGAGGAGAGTTTGGTGAGCAGAGCTGGGTGCCAGACCGTATCGAAGGCACGTGATATGTCAAGGGAGACAGCTCTGATTTCCTGTTTGGCATTTGTTACGTGGTCCCCTCGGTGACTACCTGGTCTCGGTGACCCCCGGACCGTGAGAGGAACTTCGCCAGAAAATTGTATCATATATGCGCTTTCGCCACGCAATCCATATGAATTCCACCCAAGAGAAAACTGAGTTTCAATGATATATTTCAAGGGTAATGATACCATACAATTTCAATGCTACAATCAAGGATATTTTCCCCGAGCAATCCACCATCAACAATTCACAATCCACAATCAATCCCCTAGATGATTAAGATGGCCATCTTATAGATGTGTGTCCCCTTTTGTACTCACGACCCCCTTTGGTCTCTGTCCCTCACAATGTCTCTGGGCCCCTCCTGACCAAGATGATGGTCGGCTTCGCCGCACTCGGGCGGTTGAACGAACCCCGGGTGGACGTGTTTCCACCGGGCATGTATCGTACCGGGAACCACGGCTGCAGCCCCCTCGTGGCCACGCGAAGCGGGTACTGTAAAGCAAGCAAAAGCCACACGCCGCTTGCAACGCGTGTTAGGCCCCAACGTGCGACCCGTACGCGTCTTTGTAGACGGTGCCGCGAACGGTGCCAGACGCTGGGTCGGTGCACGGCCCCACGGCAACTTGACGTGTCCACCGGGTAAGTACACGTCCCGGTAACTCCTCTCGCCAGACGGGCTTGGGAACGCCGCTTTTCCACGCGGCTCAAGATCGATCCCACCTTTCGTCGGAGCGGGGCGAGGAAGAAGACTCCTCGTCGCTTCCCTTGACCTCGTGTGTTTCTTCTTCCGTTTCCGGTCTCTTTTTCCAGAAGGGCTCCTGACCCTCCAACCACAACAACCCTTAATCGACTACACATTGATAAGCAAAGACCTGAATAGGAATTCACATACATTCCCATAAATATGTAACACTCCACCCCTTCAAGAAAGAAAGTTTGAACCCAGCGAAAACTTTCTTTACCGGCCAACTTGGATAAACAAACCAGATAACTCAACCCCCCCCACATTATCAGTTCCCCCCGGGCACAGTTATCACTTAATATTAAAGCAACAAAATTTCACCAAACCCCCAGAGATTTTCAAAGGTAATTCACTCTGGACAAAGCACCAGCAACGACATTGTCCCTGCCCTTTACATGTTCAATTTCCCGTTGGACTCCTGCCAAGCCAAACTCCATCTCATGACCCTCTGACTTCGACTGTCAGTTTCTTGTGAATGAAGGTTAAGGGGTTGATCAAAGATCCAAAGTTAAGCAACTCGATAGCACTTTTTCCGGGCGGCCAAGCCGAGTATTCACTACATGGATGCCTTTAGGAACGTGGAGTTCACGGTTAGTCCGTGCAGGAAAGTTCTCTACATGGACGCCTTGAGGAACGTGGAGTTCACGGTTAGTCCGTGCATGAAAGTTCACTACATGGATGCCTTTAGGAACGTGGCGTTCACGGTTAATCCGTGTAGGAATCTTGGCTCGGCGGCTCCGCCGCATTCAGTGCTTCTACTTTTCCGAACTTCCCTAATGATTATGGTGGGACCGCTTGTCACTGTAGTCCCATGAATAGCGGTCTCCTTCTCGGCCACTACTTTGACAATCCTTCCTTCGGGAGCTGCCGTAACTCAGGGAGCCTCCATAATAATATTGATTGCGGCCACCACCAAAACTACCGCCCAGTTGTCCTCTCCTGTAGACCTCTCGACGCCTACGAAATGCCTTCCCTACTGTTATGGTCCGACCCTCCAAATCCTTGCCATTCCAATTCTTCTCTGCCTCTCTGGCGTCTTTTGTGCTTGCAAACGTGACAAAGCCGAACCCTCTTGACTGTTGCGTTTCCCTGTCTCTTACCAACCGCACTTCCACCAGCGGCCCATATCTGTTGAAGACAGAGGTCAGAACTTCTTCCTCTGTTTTGAAGTTCAGTCCCCCTACAAATAACTTGGTACTTTTGTCGCCATCCCGAGCTGGTGTGGTGTTATATTCCCTGCTGGGCTCTTTACCAACCCTCAGGTTACCATAAACTTGACCCCCGGCCAAATCATTCCCGATAACCACAGATACACCCTCTACAGGAAGTGTGGCTTGTAAACCGACGGTGACCGGTCCTGACACCAAATCGGACTCCAAATGGATGACATGAAGTGGAGCACTAACACCGCCCCCGATCCCCTGTAAACGAACACTATCCCCCGTTGCTGTCTCCTCGGACCATGGCAAAATGCCTTCAAGCATTAAAGATTGATGTGCTCCTGTGTCCCTCAATATCCTAACCGGTCTCCGGTTAGTCGAGGCTCCATCCAGTGACACAAACCCCTCTGAAATAAATGGTTGGTAACCCTTTTGATGGCGATTTCTCACAATGGCCATTGCATTTGGAGTCGTACTAGTCGGACTCCGCTCTGGGTCTTCCCTTTTCATGAAGTAACAACTGGACATCAAGTGTCCAGGTTTCTTGCAAAAAGCGCAAGTAGGCCCGGAGGAAAAACTCGTGGTCTGCCTCGGGCCCCCTGAAAAATAAGTTTGTCTTGGGCCCGCAGCCCTCTGATTTCGAACAGGTGGGGTATCCGCGTTGTCCCCATAATCCTCTCGAGGCCGCCGCCATGTATTGTCGTTCTCCGCACCTGCTGTTCCCCACCTCCCCTGCGGAGATCTAGGCGAGGAGTTAGGTTCGTGGACCCCTATCCGGTGGGTTAAGGCATAATCATCTGCCAGGGTGGCTGCGTCCCACAACTTCGGTACTTTCTTTTCCTGCAGGTACACTTTGATGTCCTCGTGGACACACTGCTGAAATTCCTCCACCAGGATCAAGTCACGCAATGTTTCGAAGTCTTTCCCGACTCCTTTTGACTCACACCACCGATCAAACATGTTTTCTTTCACTCTGGCAAACTCCACATGGGTCTCACTCTCCCTCTTCCTGGCATTCCTGAATTTTTGCCTGTAAGCTTCCGGAACCAACTCATAGGCTTTGAGGATGTGTTTCTTCAGTACCTCATAATCTGCACATTGGTCCATTGGTAGCGCCGAATAAATCTCTTGAGCTTTTCCCACCAGCACACTTTGCACTAGTATGGTCCAGGCCTCCTCCGGCCAGTTTAATTGTCGAGCCACTTTCTCAAAGTGTGGAAAAAATTTCGCGACTTCCTTTTCACTGAACGGTGGAACCAGCCTCACATGTCTGCCCACATCCCAGGTTTTCTGGTTAGGTGTCGACCCCGTCAGCAAGGGTGGTACCTCTCCCCGTTCTCTCATTAACTCCAGCTCCTTGAATTTAATTTCCTGCCGAAGCTCCATGTCACGTTCCTTTAATTCCCTTTCTGCTTTTCTCTCCTCTGCTTCGAGTTCCCTTGCAGCTCTCCTCTCCTCTGCTTGTTTCTCTTCTCTCCTCTCTTCTGCTTTCCTTTCTTCTTCTGCTCTTTCCTTTTCTGCTTTCCTTTCTTCTTCTGCTAACCTTTCCTGGAGTTCTCGTTCCACTCTCCTTTCCTCTGCTTGTTTCTCTTCTCTCCTCTCTTCTGCTTTCCTTTCTTCTTCTGCTCTTTCCTTTTCTGATTTCCTTGCTTCTTCTGCTCTTTCCTTTTCTGCTTTCCTTTCTTCTTCTTTTAACCTTTCCTGGAGTTCTCGTTCCACTCTCCTTTCCTCTGCTTGTTTCTCTTCTCTCCTCTCTTCTGCTTTCCTTTCTTCTTCTGCTCTTTCCTTTTCTGCTTTCCTTTCTTCTTCTTTAATCCGTTCCTGGCTCCGTAATTGCAACTCCAGTTTCCGGAGCTCAACGTCTTCTGGTTCTTCGGGTAGCCACTCCCAGGCTAACTCGTCCCATGTTCCTAATCCCACCATAGACTGTATCACCGTGGTCTGCAACTCTGCCTTCCTCAAATTAGTTCGGACCTCCAAGTTAAAATGTTTGGCCAATTTCAAGAGGTCCGACTTTAGTAACGCTCGGAACTGTGCCTCACTCGGGGTTACCCCAAAGTTCTGTGCCACAAACGCCATGGTGCCTATCGTTAACACCTGTTAACCTTCACCCAAGACTTTACCACAATTTCTCAAAAAATTTACCAATTAATAATTAATTAATAAATTTTAATTAATAAAAACTATTATTTTATTATGTTATACAATTTTAAATCCCGGACGTAGACCCAATTGCGAATCCGCAAATCGTAATTTGGACGAGCCCCCAATTCTGTTACGTGGTCCCCTCGGTGACTACCTGGTCTCGGTGACCCCCGGACCGTGAGAGGAACTTCGCCAGAAAGTTGTATCATATATGCGCTTTCGCCACGCAATCCATATGAATTCCACCCAAGAGAAAACTGAGTTTCAATGATATATTTCAAGGGTAATGATACCATACAATTTCAATGCTACAATCAAGGATATTTTCCCCGAGCAATCCACCATCAACAATTCACAATCCACAATCAATCCCCTAGATGATTAAGATGGCCATCTTATAGATGTGTGTCCCCTTTTGTACTCACGACCCCCTTTGGTCTCTGTCCCTCACAATGTCTCTGGGCACCTCCTGACCAAGATGATGGTCGGCTTCGCCGCACTCGGGCGGTTGAACGAACCCCGGGTGGACGTGTTTCCACCGGGCATGTATCGTACCGGGAACCACGGCTGCAGCCCCCTCGTGGCCACGCGAAGCGGGTACTGTAAAGCAAGCAAAAGCCACACGCCGCTTGCAACGCGTGTTAGGCCCCAACGTGCGACCCGTACACGTCTTTGTAGACGGTGCCGCGAACGGTGCCAGATGCTGGGTCGGTGCACGGCCCCACGGCAACTTGACGTGTCCACCGGGTAAGTACACGTCCCGGTAACTCCTCTCGCCAGACGGGCTTGGGAACGCCGCTTTTCCACGCGGCTCAAGATCGATCCCACCTTTCGTCGGAGCGGGGCGAGGAAGAAGACTCCTCGTCGCTTCCCTTGACCTCGTGTGTTTCTTCTTCCGTTTCCGGTCTCTTTTTCCAGAAGGGCTCCTGACCCTCCAACCACAACAACCCTTAATCGACTACACATTGATAAGCAAAGACCTGAATAGGAATTCACATACATTCCCATAAATATGTAACACATTGAGGACCTCCATCCATTGTTGAGACAGCAGAAGCAGCATGTCCAGAGTAGAGTGACCTGGTCTGAAACCAAATTGATGATCAGAGATCAAGCCATTGGAGAAGAGGAAAGATTTAATATCCGAAGCAATGATGGATTCCATGACTTTGCTGATAATTGGGAGCAGGCTGATTGGTCTGTAGTTGCAAGGATCTGTTTTTGCACCTTTTTTGTGTAAAGCGGTAATGTTTGCTGATTTCCAGGATGCTGGCAGATGACCTTGAGCAAAGGATAGGGTGAAAAGAACAGAGAGAGGGTGAGATAGAGCGGCAGAGCAGGATTTTAGGACCCGTGGGCTGATGCCATCTGGTCCAGTTGCAGAATCAGAGTCGAGGTTTGACAAAAACTCCTCCACCTTGTCAGGAGAGAAGGTCACAGAGTCCAGGAGCAGTTTGGTTCGACTGGGAAAGGTGGGAACAGAGAGAGATGGGTTTGGGACTAAGGATTTTGAGGCAAACACAGAGTTGAGGCATTCGGCTTTGTCACGTGCGATGTCAACTGTGTGGCCATTTGAGGTAAGGGAGGGGATGGAGGGGGAACAAACACCAGAAACGGATTTGACCAGACGCCACCAGGATTTGGAGGAAGGAGACAGGTTTGAGAGTTCATTCTTGAGTGAGGAGAGATAGTGCTTCCTGGCACTCCTGAGGGTAGACACACACTTGTTCCGAGCTTGGTGGAAGGAACTGAGATTTCCTTCAGTTGGATTAGCCTTCCAAGAGGCAAAGGCAAGTTGTTTCAGGGCAACTGCCTCACCACAAGATTCAGTGTACCATGGACGGGAGGAAGGGTAAGACAACTGAAGGCGAGATGGGATAAATCTGTGCATGAGAGAGATCAGTTTGCTTTGGAAGAATTCCCAGGAAGAATTGATGTCAGAGGCAGTGGAGATGGGAGACCAATCCAGACGATTGATGGCTGCTTGAAGACCGTCCCAGTCGGCCTGAGTGAAATGCCAGACTCATCGACGCTGAGGAGGCTCTCTGAGAATGGCCAGAGAGATGTCCACTTTGACAAGCACATGATCCGAAGAACCGATTGGAGCAGAAGAAGAGCAGCAGACATTAGCAGGGAAGTTAGTCATAACCAAGTCTAGAAGAGAAGATACTCCATTGGCTGAGATCCGGGTCGGGAAATTGACAGATTGTGTCAATCCCAGTGAGTCACAGAAGTCCTTTGCTGAGGTGCCATGACTGGTGAGAGAGGAACCCACACCCAACCAGGTGGCATGATGACAATTGAAGTCACCACATATGAGGAAGAGAGAGTTGGGATGAGTGGACAGAAGTTGGTCCATGTTGTCAGACAGTGAAATGTAGATGGAGTCATCACTGTTTGGGGGACGGTACAGAACACATATGAACAAAAGGTGGGAGCGGAGAGGAAGCCGTAGCCAGAGGTACTCCTGGGGGTGAGGAGGAGAGAGGGCAGTGCAAGGAGAGTGAGGAAGAGAGTTTTTGATAAAGATAGCCACCCCACCACCAGGCCGAGGCTCAGGTCTATCATACCGGAGGAGGGAGTAACCAGGAAGAGATATTAAGGAATCAGAGACATCTTGAAGGAGGAAAGTCTCTGTTAAGCAGATCAAGTCTGGATTGTCAGAAGCAACCTGTATGGAGAGATCAGTCAGGTTTGAGCGAAGGCCCCGGATGTTTGAGATCCATACCGTTAATGAAGAGAGAGGGGGAGCATCGGGTACAGGACAGGGGAGGGGAGGAGTAGGGTAAGATGAAGGATGAGAGGGGGAGGTAGGGAGAGCAGTTGTTAGTGTGTCAGCGATTGCAGAAGAGTTCCAAGAAAGGGAAGGATGAGGAGGATGAAAGGTTTGAAGGTGAAGGGATGAGGCACAGAGAGGGGTTGTTTGAGGGGGGGCAGAGGAAAGAAGAAGGTTGGGGGGGGGGTGGAGGTATGAGATAGAAGGGAGACGAAGTGGGGAGGAGGCAGCTTTGAGGAGGAGGGGGGAGGAGGGAGAATTGGAGAGGAATGGTATGGGGGGAGATTTGAATGGGAGGGGTTGGGGGGGAGTTTTGAAGGGGAGGAGTGAGGGGGGAGTTTAGGAGGGGAAGGGCAAGGGGGGAGTTCAGGAGTGGAAGGGCAAGGGGGGAGTTCAGGAGTGGAGGGGTAGGGGGGGAGTTTAAGAGTGGCGGGGCAAGGGGGGAGTTTAGGAGTGTAGGTGCAAGGGGAGGGATTTGGATGGGAGGGGCAAGAGGGGAGTTTAGAAAGTGGATGATTAATGAAAGACGAACATTGAAAACAAATTGGGTTTGTTGTGATTTTCAAGTTAGCAATCCGGTTCAGAATGATGGAGGAGGGATGGAATGAATGTGAATTTAGACCATGTAGTGAGGGAGACGTATAAGATATTGAATTTCTTTTTTTTGAGGTGGAATGAGTTGGAGAGGAAATTGAGAAAAGCCTTTTAAATAGGAATAAAAACAGCGTGTTGTAAAATACCACTGAGTAAAACACTGAAGGGGAAAGGTTATACATATTTAAATAATATTTAAACAGAACCGTGAACAATCTTATGTGCACAAAAATACCAACGGGGGGAGAGCCGAGAGGGACCACCACGAGTCACGTGAAGGGCAAACGGTGGATGGCAAGGAGTTAATGGGGGCGGGGCGAACAGCACACCTGGACAGAAAATACAGGATGAGTCAACAGTACACGTGGAGAAAGGAAAATAAATGTTTTTTTTTGTTTTTTTTGTTTGTTTGGTTTTTGGGGGTGGGGGGGGGGGGGGAGGTGGGGATTTAGAACGTTAGACAGAGTATTATGTTCGGGGTAGAAGGGAAAAAAACTAAGAGCAAAGCAAAACACGATTAAGATAACAAACACCGACGGGGGTACAACTACAAGGCCGCACACGAGGAGCAGAACACGATTAAATAATTACAAGTTACAGGAAATTCAAACCAAAAGTAACTATAATCAAAACAATAACGCATGGACGATAAAATAACGAGTTGAAATTTGACAATCTATCTGGGGAAATGGGGGAGAAACACGTGGTCGAAGAACGAACGAACGAACGAATAAGAATGAATAAACGAATGAGAACAGAGAAGGAAATGTTTTTTTTTTTGGATTTTTTTGAGTTGTGATTTACACAAGGAAGAGGGCTATGGGGTGAAAAGATTGGGAAAACAGAGAACGAAAGTTATTGGATCACAAAAACACGGACCGCTGAGAGAAAAACAAAGCCTCAAGGTTGTACAGTGTTCACTGTACAACTACAAGGCCTCAAAACACGACCCGAATTAACACGATTTTCAATACAGGTATGAAAGATTTGCACTGAAAATCTTCGTCGGGAGACAATATATACACCATAAAATAAATAGTTATAACGAAAATACAAATGGGAACAATTACTTAACTTCGATTTCGATGGATAGCATGGAGAGCTGAGAATAAACGAACCCTCGCCAGCAAGACCGGAAACGGAATCCCTTCAGCCATTCTTAAGTTATCATGGTAACGAAAACCTATCAAGGTCGCACAGACGGACGGACAGACAACCCGAAAACATAATGCATCTGACGACTTCATCAGTTGAGGCATAATAAATGTTTTTTCTAATACTTCTATTCATTTTTAGTCCTATGTTTTGCCTCCAAATTGAGATCTTCCATTATGATTTTCAGTTCTTTAGCATTGTTTGAAATTAAAACAAAGTCATCTGTTAATTGTAGGTTGTTCGTATTCCTCCATCGACATTTACTCCTCTATTTTCACAATTACCTGTTTAAACACTCCTGTAAGCAGGTAGCAAACAATATTGGTGAGATTGCGTCCCTCTGTCTAACATCTTTAGATATTGATCTTGCCACTATTTTGGTGTCGTTTCAGTGTCGCTGTCCCACATTTGTATACCTCATTTAATATACTGATGTATCTGGAGTCGACGCTTCGGTGATGGAGAGCTTGTATATTGACGGTATTTGTTACTGCACCATCAAAGGTGAAACAATCAACAAATGCGAGACAAAGGAAGTTCGATTCTCTTGATCTTTTTCCAGAAGATGATTTATTGGTGGGAATGTGATCCATTATTGAGCACCCACTTCTAAAACTCGCTTGCTTCCACGGTTGGTTGTTGTCCAGCTCAATCTCGAGTCTTTTGTCCTGAGTCTATTGTTGATAATCTTTTTGTACAATTTATAAGTGATGGAGAAAAGGATAATATTGGAAGATAATCGTTTCGTGCCACCTTACCTCTTTGTGCATCGCTCTGCTCTATCAGCTCTGTGTTCTTCCAAGTTATGGGGAATTTTTCCCCATCTTCCAAGCGTTTCGATAAATAACTTTGCCAGATTACTATGCAGCATTTCACCACCATATCACAATTTCTAGTGACTGGTGGAAATGCATCAGGTCTTTTAAATCTCTAGTTTTGCAGAGAAATCATGTTTCACTGAAACACCCATCAATTTTATTATAATCAGAATTGAGACACTAATTGTTTTCATTTTGGGATTCTCTCGAGTTCAGATTAAGGTTGAGATATTGCTTTGTGTTATCATCACAACTTAACGAACCTACCAACCTCGATGCGTCCCTGGTCTGTACCAAACTTACCGGTGGTACCAAGTGACAACTGGGCCAGGAGAACCATCAGCCACGCAGGACAAGCGTTCGGTCTCACCGCGCCCTGCCGTCGCGTTCACCTTCGCCTCCAGAGCATTAATCGTGGGAGGTACTGCGAGGAAACATAACTCCAGTAAAGTTAATATCCTAATTAGTATTATTCAGTATCGACTTAAATCTTCAAAGAAGTGGGAGAAGGGAGACAGAGAGGTTAAAGGGGACAAGAGTCTATTTAACAGTTTAAGAGGTGTTCCATTAGCTTTGATTGTCCCTGCAGAGACAATTTTCCTGTATAGAGATGCTTAGGCTCATGAAAATACAGTCATCTTCCTATAATTCACCAAATGTCTGTCTGTCTGTTCCCAGGTACCGCAAAAACGGCTGAACCAATCGAAACGAAATTTTGGGTGGGTAATCCTGGGACCCCTGGAGTAAAATAGGCGATATTGTTTTTACTTTTTTTTTTTTCAATTTTTCCGATTTTCCAATTTTCCAGTTTTTCGAAACACGATGGATTAATATTTACCGATATGAACAGTGATGTGGCTTTTATTGAAATTCCACAAATACTGTTTAGATTTTGATGATTTGCGTGTGATATGATTTAACGGATGTTTATATGAATCGTTTAAAATAAAAAAGCCTTCAATTTCTGATATTTTGCCTTTTCATTTGGGCCTCCCAATTGAAGCCCCGCCCATAGGGCGGGTACAGTTGCTAGTTTGCAAAAGAAGAGGAAAAGGTCACATGCTCTCAAATAGTATGAGCACATATGATCAGAGGCCTCCATCTCCAGGCACAACAGTAGTATCAGAGCCAATGTTACTGTGTACTCTGAGCTCACTTTGGTGCATGGGTCATTCCACGAAACCGGTATGATTTGCGGTCCCTCTGACCTTTTTAAGTGTATTTTATCCATCGGGTCACCAAAATCAAATTTTAAAAGCTTTTTATCATCAATTGAAATGTTCCCTTTAATATTTTGAAAACAAATTACATACATTTTATCTTTATATCATAAATTATCTTGCTTTTTTCAGTAGACACCACCTATTTTGTCCATTTTTTCATGTCCCCCTTGGCCTTCGATGAAAGTGGACTTGAGATATGACTACTAAAAATGTTTTTAAAATCATAAATTTTGCCATTGACATACAATTGTATCTGTGCTTTATTGCTGGTCATGTTTAGTTTTTTAATAAATAGATGATTAATCATTAAAATAGCATTATATAGTTCTGTCCCCCAGTCGCACTCAACCCCGTTACACAAGTCATTCCCCCCTCCATAAAAATAATGGACTGGCCCTTTAAGTGACATCACCAACAGGAAGTGGCATTCTACAAGTGTTCTGAACAAGATGCTGCAGAGAGAGGTAACTTCCCACCTTTTTGTCCAATGTTTTATAGTAATTTAAACTTTCATAGTGTGGCCGTAAAGCTTAACAGCTCAACTCTGTTACATGTAATAAAGATAGAAAACAATTATTTGGGAAAATTATCTTTATTTCAACAATATATTGGATTTCTTACCATCATGCATGCCATGTGGTCTCCCCTTAATCAACACAGGTAGAGTAGTGGCCATCTTGAGTAAAAAATCACAACCCCGTTACACTCAACCCCGTTATTAGTTTCATCATAACAGGGTTGTGAGATTGTGACGGGGTTGTGTCTTTAACACTTTGGTTGTGAAGTTATCATATTATTTAAATTAATTATTATATTTCATCAACATTCTTATACTACATGCATATGCATGCATGCTATTCTTATACTACAACCCCATCAACATTCTTATACTAAAAAAATCACAACCCCGTTACACTCAACCCCATTATTAGTTTCATCATAACAGGGTTGTGAGATTGTGACGGGGTTGTGTTTTTAACACTTTGGTTGTGAAGTTATCATATTATTTAAATTAATTATTATATTTCATCAACATTCTTATACTACATGCATATGCATACATGCTATTCTTATACTACTTATACATGTTCCGTCAATTAATAAAAGTTTATGTACATGTAACAAGCACAAAGTGTGGTTTGCACTAAAACAGGTATTTAGTTAAGTTATCCCGAGGCCTTGCAAATCTGGTCAAACAAGATTTGGTTCTTATGCCTGAGACTGCAGGTTGGTTTTGCACTGCACATGTACACACACACACACACACACACACACACACACACACACACACACACACACACACACACACACACACACACACACACACACCACAAAACTGCACAAGTTGTTTTATTTTGATGACCTATTCAGTCTCACGTTTACATTTTACTGTACAGTATATTGTTGTTATCATCAGTGTTAATAAAATTCAGTTAAATTAAAATGTATGTCTATTGTTCTTCTTAAATGGTTGCATAATGAAATACAATGTTTATAGAAAATATTACATTGAATTTGAGATTAAAAACAACTATTTATGTTAAGCTGTATTTGTCTCTTCAACCCCGTTTACCACCTTCAACCCTGTTATCCTAGTCTCAACCCTGTCACGCCTATATTTTTTGTGATTTATTTCTTTCGATTTTATGAAAATGTATGTAATGTTTGTTGAACTCTGTCAGAAATGTTCAGAGCAATCATAACAATACCTTTTTTAGTTAAAAGTCAGATGCTAAAGTAGATTTATGATAAAAAACAGAATCAAAGAATCAAAAATGTGGCACATTTGAAGCTTTATAGTAAGGGAAACATATGAAAATCTGTTAACTAAATTGTTACCAAAAAATTTATTCACCAATATGTTTGTAAAGGTGTGTAATAACATGTGTTAAAAATGTTGAAGGTCAACTCCCGTGGGAAACCCAGAAAAAAAGCTGTTGAATTCGGGTACCGAAAAATTATTTTCGAGAATTTTTATTTTTTAAAATCGGCCCTTAAGTAACTTATGAGGGGTCAAATAAGGGTTTTTCATGATTCTGAGTTGATTGTTAACATTTATATTTCACCACAGACACTCCTTTGTGGAAAAATAATTTCTAAATATATCTCATTTTCTACTTTGCAGGACATGGAGTCTAGCAATATGGATGAAGACGTTACTCCACCTGTGCTCAATTGCTTCATCTGTGCACGCTCGGATACACCAGCTGAAAGGCTCATACAGGCAACTCCAAAGGGATACTCAACTTTATTGAAACAAGCAGAAACTGTCGAAAATGTTACTGTTGTGGAACGTATGAAGGAGGCTCAAAAGGAAGGAAAACTGAGGTACCACCAGAAGTGTAAAAATGATCTGTACAACAACTTTGTTGCAACCACCAAGAAGTCAGCTCAAGCATCAAAGGCAGAGAAAGAGTCATCAAAGTTGAAGAGAAGACGCACTACTTGTGAGTTCAGTTCATCAACTGGCTGCAGTTCTAGAAGATCACAGTCAGTTGACCTCCTGTATAAGGATGTATGCATTCTTTGCAACCAACCAGCCCAGCTCTACAAAAATAATCCAGCACAAGCTAGAAAGAAATACAGAGTGCCAGATAATTTGACTGCAGATACACTGAAGGCAAGCTTGCTGAAGACAGCACGGAGTCGCGGGGATGACTGGGGCACTGAAGTCACTGGACGCCTGGAAGGGATCAACGACTTGGTAGCAGAAGAAACACTGTACCATTTGCGATGCAAACTTATGTTTGCGAGAGGTGACAGTTTGTCCAAGACTGATGAGGAAGGAAAAAGGAAGAGAGGACAGAGGAGTATTGATGAGGAGCGAGAGGCAGTTTTTATTGAATTCTGCAAATGGTTAGACTCAGAATTAGAGCATGGGGTAATGAACATGGACCAAGTCCATGAAAAGCTGCAGGAGTTTGATCAGTCACCAGAGAAGAGCCTTTCTTATTCAAAGCATTGGCTAAAGATAAAACTTCTAGAGAAATACGAAGACACCTTGTATTTCACAACACAGGAAAGAAGGGCAGATGTACTCTGTCTCAAAGATGGCACCGACAATATTCTGCGAGCGCATCATGCTAATCTTGACCATGGAGATGAGAAGACTCAGATCATAAAGACGGCACTCAAGTTCATATCCAATGATATTGCCTTGATTGATTTAGGTCCAAAGTCATACCCCACCACACACAGTATGACTGACATCGATAGTCAGCTGACACTTGTTCCTGCAAGCCTTCAGATGTTCTTGAGACCGATTGTCAAGACAGACGAAAGAGTTGCCGTTTGGGGGCAGAATTTTATTAAGGCCTGTCGACCTCGGTCTGGAGTATTGCCACACCAAATGGGGCTTGCCATACAACTTGATCATAGATTTGGGTCAAAATGGATGCTCAACAAGTTCCACCGGCTGGGATACACTGAGTCTTACACGGAGACACAAAACTACAAATACTGCTTCCTTAATAGTAGGAGTGGAGATGATGTTCCAGATACTTCTGGCACTCTTGACACCATTGTGGAGGAAACCGATGAACAGATCAATGATGAGGTTGCGGTTGATGCTGCGCTTGAGGATCAATGCTGCGCTTGAGGATCCCGGGACTGGATCCTTCTACAGAGCATGTCTCTGAACCCCAGTGACTATGGATGGACAATAGGTGTGCATGGGTATGAGCCAGTTCCAACACTGGACCCCACGGCTCCTGAGGAGCTATTGCAGTTCACGAGCTGTAATTGTCATGGAGATTGCAGCAACCGGCGATGCAGCTGCAAGAAGAATGGGGTCACGTGCATCTCGGCCTGTGGAGTCTGTAATGGCATTACATGCAGAAACTGCAGTCATGATGTTGTTGAGTCTGAAGAAGACATAGACAATGACTGTTGAAACTTCTGACATTGTGAATGAGAAATAACTCTTGAGTATTATATATGTATGTGAAATAAAAGCTACTTTGTGTGTAAATGTAAAAGTGAAAATATAAATGTTAACAATCAACTCAGAATCATGAAAAACCCTTATTTGACCCCTCATAAGTTACTTAAGGGCCGATTAAAAAAAATAAAAATTCTCGAAAATAATTTTTCGGTACCCGAATTCAACAGCTTTTTTTCTGGGTTTCCCACGGGAGTTGAACTTCAACATTTTAACACATGTTATTACACACCTTTACAAACATATTGGTGAAGAAATGTTTTGGTAACAATTTAGTTAACAGATTTGTGAAATATCTCATAAAATGCCCTTACTATTAGTATAACAAAAGTGAGAGAATTGATGTACTTTTTATATTTACAATTATTTAATTAGTGTGAGGGACATTTGATGAATAGGAAAATGTTTGTTTAATTACAAATACAGTTCATAATCATATTCAAACAGCTTCCAGAGTGTCCATAACGGGGTTGAGAAAATATAGTGCCATATCATAAAATAATGACCAATAATAATAGGGATTTAATGCCTGAGATGGGAAAATATTTTTTTCTGCAAGTTAAATATGTCCTTAATGTTGTGGGGTATTCAGAAAAGTGAAACATTTGGGTCATTTAAAATAATAATAATAATCCAAATCGTACCGGTTTCGTGGAATGGGTCGCATATTCGAGTTATTATTTTAAATGTAGCCCTTAAGCATTTCATCAGCTACTCACAGAATGCTAAGGTGTGGAACTCATTTGGGAGATAACACTTTGACTCGATGATCCAATTGCCAGGCAGACGTCCATCCATCTCTAGCCAGGAAGTCTACGTCGACATCGTTCGTATTTCAGAGCAGTTTACGGTCCCCAAACAGTGGCAATTGACTTGTGTGCCCAATAATATGTGGGCTCAAATTACACCGTTGGAACTTGCACACACACGAGATGAGTTGTGGCCTCATGATCACGTAAAAAAAAAAACATTGGATGCCTGTGCCAATCTTCACCAGGAGGCATAGCACTTGTACACGGTGGCCATGACACCTGTTGCCATTAACATATGAAATGGGATGAACGAACACCTGTATAATAATTTTTACTGACGTTAAAGCATTGGGATGTTGATAGTGAATCAATATGTGGAATCAGTTTGTGAATATTGTTGCGGTTTTGAGAACCCACACTTGTAAATATGACATCATTAAAAGGGTTAAAGGTTGCACCCCATATTTAGGCCACAAGCAACACGTAGGTCATCATAGGACTTCAGTTATTTCATTAGTATGTGTATAGGTAAGGCCGTGTTTCCAATAGTTGAATCTGTGTTGTGTCAATCAAATAAGAAGTAGGCCCATTCCGTTCATTTTGTCAGCCTCCCTCTCCAAGCGACGCCATTACGCGCCCTCCAGTCTGTACCTCATGGCACCTCCCAAGTGTTACGTGCCTCGGCCAGCAGCAGCTGCCTTAGCGCTCGCTCAACGCCGCCATAAGCCACGAGGTAAGGCCCGAGAAAGGGGGCGGAGCACCAGGAAGAAGGTGTGGCTACGTCAACCCACCATCAGGGCGTGGCCGGTAAGCGGTGCCCAGCCAACCAGGGCTGAGGTAGGATCGCCTGATAGGCGTGGTTTTTGGGCTGGCGGAGCGATTGCTGGTCGAGTTATATAAGCGCGAATGCAAAGCCCTTTCAGGGGACCTGGAGAACTGTGTCATACGATTGGCATTGTAAAGGACTTGCTGGGAAACGCGCGTTGTTAAACAGGACTTATCGGAAGAGCGCACCTTTGTGAAAAGATATACGGTGCGCTTGATGAGAGAACTGTCCAAGACGGCCTCGTACGATTGGCGTTGTAAAGGACTGGTTGGAAACGCGCTGTGCGAAAGGACCGTGGAGAGAGGGGGCGTTTGGCACGAGTGTGCATTTATTACATACGCCATAGGACACCAGCTTCCCCCCGTTATATAATTGTCCGGTCACGTTCCACTACATGCGGAGAGCTGCTGCCGTTTTCCATCTGCTGCACGGTACGAGTCGGGGACTGGACGAGGTGGACGCCATCGCCGGACCCTCTACCTGTTCCACCCTACCATCTACAATCCCCATGTGAGTGTGTACGTTTGTCCTGGGTATTAAGAATAAGACTGTCTAAGGCTGCCCTGTGTTCTGCTTCTTCCTCTTCCTATTCTGTACATTCTTTCGTTTCCTCTTCTCCTTCTTGTACATTGTGAATAAATTGCCCTGTTCTTTCTGGGTTTCCTCTTATTCGATCGCATCCGTCTTTTCTCTCATTGGGTAAACGTGGCACGATCGGAATCGCCATAATCGGGTTTAGTCCCTGTTAAACGGCCCGAATCGCGGATTGCTATCTACTCGGCATTTTCCATCATATCCGTGGTTCGAGCAGGAGTTATTCCCTCGTTTCCGGTCGGCGTTAGTAATTAGGTAGTAGTGAACCCCTAGGCCTAACAAACCCTACCTAACGCCGCGCCGGGAACGACGTTATAACTTCCAGGACTCGGCGTCGGCCAGATAAAAGGACAAGGGGATTAACTCCCCCTTGATAAGGGGAGAGCCGACATCCGAGATCCGTAACAATATAGTGAACCTTGCAGGGGCTACGGTTCCGGGGGGGGGGGGGGGGGGTCCTCTACCCAAATTCATAACAATATCAATTGCTGGGTTTCATCCATTTCATGTTAGGTCATTTCGCACGTTTCAATGTCTGTGTAATAGTGTGAAGTGTTGGTGGTTCTCGAGTATTAGTGGGTATCAACGTTCTGAGATGATTCAATGAGTACTTTCTTTGGTGCTAGTAACGCAAGACACGATAACTAGCATTGTTAACGTCGTAAGCTCACCGTTAACAACCACGCGGATATCTATGAAGCCCAGTTCGCCACGTGAGGTGATGCGTCCCTCACAGCGGTACACTCCCTCATCTGACTTCTGCACGTTGCTGATCTGTAGGAAGTTGTTGCTGAGCAGGAGAAAGCGCTCTGCTGGGAGCAAGGGAAGGGTAACACGAAGAGCGATTCGTGACGTGGCACAAGCTCAGTTAAAATTCCCACTTGTTTTGCCACGTTCCAACAAATCATTTTTGCTTGAAAAGTGATATTTGCTTCAAAGAGACTCGAGCCAGTGGGTAGACCAAGGTTCAAAAAGCATTTTTCCAAAAGTGCTGCTCATTATTGTTCTACACTTGAAAGTTTTTACAAATCGGCACATTTCTGTCGAACCAAATGTTTGGTGCTTTGTAGAATGCGAGCTTCATGTTTTATCGTTTGCTAATCAAAGTTGTTAAGGTATTGGATCAAATAGTGTCATGTATCAAACGGAAAACAAAAACAAAATGACACAATAGTGCCAGCAAGGACAACGTTTTCCCTGTTCCTCATTTCACGGCCTGTGCTCCAAACAAGGCGATCATTCATTCGCCCATTACATTGAAGACCGACTGCGAAAGTCTCTCGGGGTACCCCGGAGTGATGACACGCAGTATTACAGACCAGAAAAAGATACAATGAGGTCTGGTGCCTAACCTTAAGCTTGACCCATCCATGGAATTTGCCAAGGTACCAATACACAGGAATGTCATTGGGTGCCTGGTGGCCTTCAGCGAGGGATGGCAGGGCACGCACAAATATCAGAGACTTCATATACGGCACTCAAGATAAGCTATTATTACTCAGGCGCACATTCCACAAGTGAGTTTACTCCGAGTTTTGAGTACAACTTTTGAGTTCATGTGTACCTGAACAGGTAAGCCAATCAAGAATGCCGTTTAATTGAAGGTGTTGTGCACATGTAAAAAGTCTATTATGATATATTCTCTTGTAATCGCTTCCTGGAATGCTTCCTACATTATCTGTATCTATTCTGTTAAAATACCTAAACGATGGGGCTATGTATGTGCAGTGGTAGCAATGGATGTACCTGGAGTTGACGCTTCCCTAACCTGTCCACCAATTAAGACTTGCATATGATGAGTTACAGGTAGGTAATTGAGAAAGACTGTCTATTTAGTAGCACAATGCTTGATTTTTATCCACAAATAAAGGTGATATACAGTATTATGATACAAGCAACACTTCCACACATCACAGCCAGGTTTGGCACCGACCGGTGAGCAACACCACAGTTCAACCTTCAGGTATTCCCGCATGTGATGTCAGAGGGTGCCCGAGGATGCATAGAAGAAAGACGAAAGGAAACTCATGACCCAACGCTCACCTTTACCGTCCCGTTGGCAGGAAGCCATCTCTCTTAGTGTTTATTCTAACGCTGTTGCTGTCAAAATTGTTCAAGACGAATTATTCTCCCTTGTTGGGATTGAATTACAATGAGCTATTTCCCAGGTTGCTTGCATTATAGTCGAGGCAGCCAAAAGAATGCCACTTTGATACTTTATACCTTCATAAAGAGGCTCCAAACCCCATGGTCAGTGGGGTTTGCATAACAACCGTCAAGGGACTTACCCGAGCCCATTCATAACTAGAACAACACTCAGTGGAGAGCATACCTCCGCCAGACTGAACGGTTTACGTTTTGTATCCCACTGATAGGCCGGATCTGCAGCCGGACCTGAACCAAAATCAAATCGGCTTGTTCTTATCACCTAACCAACTCAACCACCAAGTTTAATCATAAAATCCGTCCACAACTTTTTGAGATATCCTACTCACAGACAGACAGACCGACAGGGGTAAAAACATAACCTCCGTCCACCTCTGGTGGCGGAGATAAAGATGCTGAGAAATATATAAATTTGTTGAATTGGCCAATCACAAACTGATGATAACATACACCGCACCTAACATCAGGCCGGGTCTCTTTCTCCATCACGTCATCCAAGTACATGCAAACATTGTTCCCCTTTACTATATCACTATGGCCACTATAAACAGCACAAGGTGTGTCAACCCTCGTTTTAAAGCTACTAGCAGAGTACCCACCCGATGGGCAATCTCGTTCCAAGATTGCAACACGTTCTTCTGACACGTACCTTTATTTGGGCAGTGTACAGGCAACTGACAGCTGCCTTATCGCTTCCGAAAATAAAATATCCCGCATTACGTGCATGAAGCAAAAACATGCCCACTGGTTACAATTCAAAACACCTCACTGCCCTGAAAAACGTGGGGAAAGGTATACTGTACAGTAAAGGGTGAAACTTGTAATACCCTGTCCCACCTGGAGGCGGCGCTACACGATACACATTTACATCGAGAATTTGCGTACCATCCCCCCTTATACCGCCCCTACCAAGACCATAGACCATGGGCAAACACATGAACACCCCGATAGCCTATACACTAACTGGGGTCATGCGCATCTTATGTAGCAAGTTTGGATGTAATTGGCCAAGAACTGTAGGAGTAGCATGACAAACACACACCGGTCCATGAACTATAGTCAGGATTACAACCCCAAGTGCATAAATTATTATTTACAAATACAATTAAGTTTTTATAATAAGTATAACTTGGGACTCGCAGATATTACTTGTTAAAACAGCAAAACATTAATATCAGTGCAAATAAAAGGAGAGTGTCTGTCACTTTGTTGGTCATGTTTCCTGTCCCCTCGCTCACTGCCGCTTCGCATGTCATCACCAAACTTCGTCGGCATCATGAACGATGTCTTACAATTCTGCTTATGGTATTCACATTACATTTACTTACAACTCAGACATTTATTCCGTTCAGTCTGGTCCAAAGTAGACCTTTCTAAATGCGTTTGCCATGCCAAACGACATCGATGATTCAAGCGGAACGCCAGATAATGGATGTTCTAGTTGCTTCTCCATGGCCCACGCATCATATCAAATGCCAAGTATATCTCATTACCCATCCCAGACACGTAAATCCGGTAGTTTATAGTATAATAGAATGAGGATTGGATTTCTCGAGTATTGATGCTATTACTGTATTCAGTACAACCCACATAAGGAAAGAGTTGAATCAGTGTAGTTTATCTACTTGATGGTTTTTACAACTTGTCGCTAACGTTGGACCGGAACCAAAATCGAATCAACTTGTTCTTGTCGTCTACCCAGCTCATCCGCCTAGTTTTGGCATAACGCGTCCACCATTTTTTTGAGATATCCTGCTCTGTATCGTTTTTGGCCCTGTCCCTCAATGGTGAAGAATCACTTTAAAATTCTACTAGCCGGATCCGAATCCATATCTTCACCAAAATCGAATCATTTCGTCCTCGTCAAATACCAAACCTCTCCACCAAATTTCGTCTGAATCTGTGCAAAACTTTTTTGAAATATCCTGTTGACAAATAGACAAACAGGGATGAAAACATAACTTCCATGCACCTTGGGTCGTGGGGGTGATAATGAAACTAGAGATCTGTGCAATCACAAAGGCTTTGCACTTACAGTATTTGTAGAGATAATTTTCATGCTGGTATTGTTTATTTAGAAGCATCAGCATATTAATGCCACCCCATGACCACGGGTAGTGCCAACATTGAGTGTTTGAATTTTGTCCCAGCTTCAGTTTCACCAGCCAATGAAAAATGGCGTACGATCAAAGCCACGACAATAACCGATAGCAAAGTGTACTATTGGCAGAATGACTAATCAAAGCAAAACATGCACCTCGTTTGGGTAAAATTTGACCAATGAGGGCACTGCCTTTGCCAAATTTAATGGATCAAGACGTACAGGTGAGTTGAAAGATTTGCGTGAGAACCATGAACCAAATGATGAAAGGCAAGAAGGTGAGTCAGAGACTGTAATACGAACCGTCCGTTTTGCTGACGACATTCCGTCGACCAAGCTTCCAGACCACGCGGGGTCGTGGTATACCAGACACTACGCATTTCACCACGGCAACCTCCCCTTCCGTAAACTCTTGCTTGTGCTGTTCATCCGTGAAAGTGAGCTTCTCTGGAGGGGAGCACGGGGAATAAATACACACTAATAGGTTGTAGAGCAATGATCACAATGTAAAAATATCGTTTGGCGTGCGAGCCTTTGGGGCAGAGCATCGCACGAGGGACGCGACGCGGACACGGGTAAAAGGTGCAGAGAAAAGAGAAATGCACATCCGAACAGGGAGATCGGGACCGCGGTCCAACAGGGTCATGCACAATGCAAGATATAGGATAAGAACGGCTTATCGGAACACATCACGTACTACCCTTTTCTGCTCCATGCTGTGCTTGAAGGATCATGTCAATCTTGTCATCCTTACTGTGAACGAATCACAGCACGGCATGCGATCGAACTTCAATTTGAGTTGCAGGAATTTATTTTGCAAGTACAGGACTGAGAAAGTCTGTATAGGCCAGAGGACAGTATTTAAGGCAGTAGATATCAATAACTCGTTGAATGTCCTCATACTGGTACTCGTGTTTTCCTTTGATCCAGAACTAAATTCATTGGTGGGTTGAAGCACACGCAGGATGGAATCGAGTTGCGAAACAACAAAAATGAGCAATAGAACAATAACGTTTATTCTTCACACAAAGACAGTTTAAGGAGTCCCATCTTTACGGATGGCCGAGTGGCCAAGAGAGGCTCAAATAAACAGAGGGAGAGACATTTTTCAGAAAGATGCCTCGGTGGTTCTCTGTTCAGCGTCCCATGCAACGTCTAATGCACAATCAGACTCACCGAGGCCTATTCTCTGTGGGAAATGATAAAAAGGACATTTAATAGCTCGCAAAGTCAAACTTCCCTACAGCCTTTGCCATTTGTCTTTTGTCCTCTCCGTGTCGTTTTATGTCCCTCCATCACATTTTCTTTCCTGGAATAGTGGTGGCATGTGTGCAATACGTGTACGTTGGTGTATTGGCAATATATTGGTGCCAGGTAAAATATTAAGTGAGAGATGAGGATTTAAGATGAGATACTCACGGTAAATGTCCACCTGAACTGAACTTTCCGTGGTAGTGCCATCCGCTGCCTTGGCCACACACTTGTAGATGCCAGAATCTTTTAATGCTGCCTCGTAGATAGTTAGCATTGTCTCCAACCCCTGCGTGGAGGCCACGAGGCGGCCGGACAATTCCACCGGTTTCCCAGTTGGAGATAACCAGATAACTTCAGCAACTTCTTCATCGACTGGAGAAGGAAACAGAAGGCTTGGTGAAGATTGCAAGTACGTGGGGGAAATAGTTCATAGGGAGAAGGGTGAAAGAAGAAAATGTTACAGATATGAAATGGAAGATAATGAGGTTAAACAGAACATCAAGGTAAGCTGTTAATGCACGAGCGAGAGAAGAGGAAGAGTGCAAACTAAAGGGGATAAAGAAAAGGTTCAAAGGTTGCAATGAAAGAGGAACAAGCGTTATGCCTAGGTCCCCCGTCGGTGAAGTGATGCGAGTTGACAAAGTGGAAGACGCAAGGAGGCCATCTTGGATTTTGACGTGGCGACCCAATTTTCAATAGCGTTCTCCCTTATGCGTAGATACTCCTACACACCAGATTAGAAGTTAGTAGTTCGTTTATTTTTCAAGATATTTCGCTCACAAGGTTCAGACATATATATGGTGGCGGCCATCTTGGATTTAGACGTGGCGACCCAATTTTCAATAGCGTTCTTCCTTATGCCTAGATACACCCACACACCAGATTAGAATTCGGTACTTTGGTTATTTTTCAAGATATTCCGCTCACAAGGTTCAGACATACATGGCGGCGGCCATCTTGGATTTTGACGTGGCGACCCAATTTTCAATAGCCTTCTTCCTTATGCGTAGATACACCCACACACCAGATTAGAAGTTAGTAGTTCGTTTATTTTTCCATATATTTCGCTCACAAGGTTCAGACATATATATGGTGGCGGCCATCTTGGATTTAGACGTGGCGACCCAATTTTCAATAGCGTTCTTCCTTATGCCTAGATACACCCACACACCAGATTAGAATTCGGTACTTTGGTTATTTTTCAAGATATTCCGCTCACAAGGTTCAGACATACATGGCGGCGGCCATCTTGGATTTTGACGTGGCGACCCAATTTTCAATAGCCTTCTTCCTTATGCGTAGATACACCCACACACCAGATTAGAAGTTAGTAGTTCGTTTATTTTTCCATATATTTCGCTCACAAGGTTCAGACATATATATGGTGGCGGCCATCTTGGCGTTTGACGTGGCGACCCAATTTTCAATAGCGTTCTTTCTTATGCCTAGTTGCACCCACACACCAGATTAGAAGTTGGTCCTTCGCTTACGCACGCACGCACGTCTGCACGCACGCACACACGGACGGACGCACGCACGCACGCACGGACGGACGGACGCACACACGGACGGAGGGGAAAACCATAGTCCCCCTTTCGCTCCGCGGTGCGACGGGGGACAATAATTGGGGAAGAGATAATTGTGAGGAAGAAGCAAGGAGGGCAGTGAGCAAGTGTAAATAGGAATACTACATTTTATAAAGAACAGTGTCATTCTGCATATGTATACACCTTGAGCGATAGAACAGGTGCTTGCCCCAACGAGGGGCCAATGAGTGAAATCTCTGAACAACCACAACTACTCAAAGCCTACAAGGCCGTTGTGCATATCCCAATGGAGACCTGCTGTTCCATATGGGCTGGCACCGATTATGGATACAATGAGCTAACATGCTACCGTAAAGTGCATTTTCTTGCTCTGATGGATGTGTTCTCAATGTGTGTACCTGGTACCAATGGATGTTGTTTTCTTTTAATGTAACATTGCGTCTCATGGTGTTATTTGATTAAATGTGGCACAAAGAAGGGTCGATTATATAAATGTACATGTCCTCAGTTCATGCATGGTGACGTCTGGAATAGATTAGCAATTTCTGAAAGAGCCGATCAGAAATGTATCACCGCAAAAAATAAGTCCTGGTTTTGATGTTTTGGGACTCAGGTCCCCAAAGCTCAATGGGATTAGGTAACCGCAGAAGAGATCATGGATTTGATGTGACCAGAAGATTCCCGGAGCCTTGAATGTTTGCTCATGATGAGTATTTAAGAGTGAGAGAGGGTTGAGTAGTGAGAGAAGGTAGATACAAAGGGGCAGACGAGAAAAGCGGAGAAGCCGTGAAGGAAGGATCAAGGGAGCAGAAATGACAACACCACGAGGAGCCCACGTGGAATCAGCATGAGGGACCACGTTTAGAAAGAGGTGCCCATTGTGATTCGCTGAGGTGTGGGTGCGATTCCAAGAGATCGTATCAGCACTCAGACAGGCGACGAGGGAGCGGGATCGCTATGTTCTTCCTGCACAAAGCCAGCCAGGAGTTTGTGGGTTCACGGCTTATGTGCCGGAGTGAATTTGGGATGGGTTAGCGTACTTGATCTGCAGAGGGTGCATGGAGCACCGCTGCAATTTCTCTGGGTGGAGCCAGTCAGCGTTTCATGTGTAAAGAGGATCATGAGCGAGAGTGTGTTCTGGTTTTGTGTGTATGCTGTGCCTGGTTTAGCAACAGATTTAAACTGCTGCCATTGTGCACCGAACCATCACAACTACTCATCTGGGTATCCTCAACAAAGCTTGTTTGAGTATCGGCATGGAGGAAGAAGACTCTGTCAGGGACTGTATGTACATTTAATGATGAAAGAAGATTTTAAACGCATGCAGATTTACCCTTATATTTATGAGTCCACAACTAGTTGATTGATGTATTGTATAATTAGGTTGTATTGGAAGTTTTAATGTGTAACTAAGTTGATTAGATTTCATGAAACCACCAAGGACTGGCTTGGTGATGGTGGTTAGGTTCCTGCCAGAACATGGGAGACAGCACGCATAGCTGTCCACCAACTAGCTGACATCCATGCCACAACAGTGCCCCAGTATCACATCTGTATACCCCGGAATCTTTGGAATCCAAAGCTCTCAACGTTATGGGAATCTCCCACAACAAGGCAAAAGCACAAGGGCTGCTGCTGTCAGAGAGCAGACCTGCCGGTAGTCTCTCTGTTTTATTTTAACCAAATAACCCCCTGGTCTAGCTCCTTCTGCATGCTATCCGAGCCCTCAGTCCCTCCCGAGCAATTCAAATATGCAATCGTTCTTCCAGTAAATCCCTCCTGGATAAATGTTAAACAAAAATCCAGCCATTATGCCCACCTACCCTATATTACAAGGGTCTTGGACGAGCTAAATGACAAAGGGCAGCAGGTTTACAGACTACCAAAGGGTATGGGCTGTGGGGGTTGGATATGCACAAGGAAAGGTGGAATAACTCAAAAACTAGTAACAATGGCCTGGAGAGGAACAGAATGAGAAAGAATCAGCGTGTCTGGAGATTGTGGATGCGCATGGGTGAGTGGACGAGGAAATTGTGTGTACTGCATTTTGAAGATTGAAGTGACGACAAGACAATGGACATAGTTCCACAATTGGGAGAATAAGGGGACAGATTAATGCAGCCTGTTATTAGGGAGGGTTTATTGAGGAGCATGTGCAACCTGACGTGACGAAGGGAGGGCATAGGTAGGACAGGGCGCAAGGAGCAGCACCAGATGTAAGCTTGCATAAAATGGAGAGCTCACCAACTTGCTACTGTTGAGAGTGACAGTCCATGAGTATCCAACTCCTGTCTTGCAATTCCAATGATACCGAAGATCTGGTTTTTAATCGTCTCAAGAACAGCAAGGTGGGAAGTAGGAGCAGCAAGCCAGAGCAGGTAACCATATTCTATGGACATCCATATGAAAGCCTCATACACGATGAGCTCGTTGTGGCTCAGGAATCCCTTAAGTCTACAGAAAATACCGGGACGACTACCAGGCTTTGCTGTCTGTTTGGTGGTTTGATCCTCCCACGAAAGGTAGTCGCAGATAATGAGGCCACTATGGTTCAGGGACTGTACCTCTTCCAGCAGTTACCAATAGGTAGATTGGAAAGTTTGATTGCTGATCTTTGTGGAGAGCCAGTGTGAGAGCGTGCGACTTGTCGGCCTTGAATGACATGTTCCAAGTAGTTGACCAAAGGCTTATCTTGTTCAAGTTTTATGAAAGGTATTCAGCAGCAGGCCTTGCACGAGAATGATGTACCATTCAGCGGATAGTGGAGTAATCAGCGAAACGACTGAATTTATTTTTAAAGAGAATCAGATAGATCATTGATATAGATGACGAATAACATCGGTCCGAAGATGCTGTCTTGTGAAACCTCAGTGTGAGATGAAAGATCATGGGAAATGGCACCATGAAAAGACAACGTGTGTCCGCTAATAGAAGAAATCAGATCCACATGAGCAGGAGGCCCTGGACACCAAAGGACAACTTAGAAATCAAGGCTAGATGCCAGTTAGTGCGGAAGGCTCAATCATTATCCAGGGATGGCCCACACCTCGTGCTTGTGGTTCAGGAGATCCGTTCACTGCTGTCTCAGGAGTAACATATCCAAGGTGGAATTTCCAGATCTGAAGCCAAACTGGTTGACAGAGATTCGCAGATTAGAGAAGAGATAGTGCCTGAGATCAGCTGCAATAATGGACTGGCCGATGTGGAGAGTGGAGAAGTGGAGAAGGCCGATGGACCCTGAGCTAAGAGGATCAGTTCTGGAACCTTTCTTATGGATAAGAATGATGTTTGTAACTTTCCAAAGTGGAGGAATTTGGCCATCCAAGAAGAATAGGCCTGCGAAAAAGACCGGCAGTCATATAATTGAAGCACATGTTTCTAGGGATTGGTGCATTTGTGCTGCCAGGACTGGTTTTGGAAGGTGTATAGAGCTGGGGAAGAAACCTGTCCACCGAAGCAGGTGGAAGTCCAGATGCTGTAGGGAACATGGCGTGAGTACAAGGGAGGAATTTGGGATATTGTCCCTTTTGCAGTGAACACAAGAGTTCAAGAACTCTGCTTTTTCCCAAGCAGTGTGCAGAATGTCTATATTTTAGGAGGGAAGGAAAGGAAGAGGGATGTATACCAGACATAACTGACCAACTCCCACTGGGCTTTGGAGAAATGTTTCCATGTGACATCCAAACCCTGGGTTAGCTGCAGCAGCCTGTACAAACAGATCTGTGAAGTTAGAGTGCAGACCCATGATATTGGTGGACCAGAAGGTTAGAGGGGGGAACACCTCCAGGAGAACATTGGGGCAAGGGGGTAAGGGAGGTGCCCCCCCCCCCCTCTCTTGATGGATGAGGTGAGAGAAAACAAGATTTAACAAAGATTTTGTACCTCTTTTTCTTTCGTTTGTGTGAACCACCTTCCTGAGGCCTTTACATCCCGCTCTTCCCTCCAGGGCAATCTTAATGGTGCACTGCCCATCTCATGTAACCCCATTTCTACCCACAGTACCCTAACCTAACTTTACCCATCCTTCTTACTCCCCAGCTCCCTCCTCTTTTCCTATTTGTTCATTCCTTTGCTCGTGCCTAGTCTGTGGCTGCACCGCCCCAGTGTCCGTGTGTTGCCTTTTTCTCCGAGGAACCTCTCTCTTCAGTCAGCCTTGATGTTGTAATTCTTTTAAACCCCGGCCTCACTTTGCTTCCCACAACATTTAGCACTCCCTTCATTTTATAAAACCCTGATTGTTGACTTTAATTGATAAAAACTTGTTGAAACCTCAGAATTTTGTTTTTATATAAAAAGCCGTAGAAAGGCCCAACTGTTAAAAAACAGAGAGTGGGGCACGGGAGAGCAAATATAAATATCATGGGAACAAGGGAGCAGAGTGAGTCACAAGGAATGTTGTGTAAAAGAACGAACCCAACAACAACAACACCAAAAACAGGAACCATAGGAGCTTCAAACAGAGCAATGTCCCATCCATTTATGATTACCTCCAAATGATGAGGAAGCCATTAGTACAGCGTGAGCATTTAATTAATCATTGTAAAGATTAGAGATGGATCGGGAAGCAAAACGATGGAGCAATTTCCTCTGCTGCTCAGAACTGTGGAACATCTGACAGTGAAACAGGCATCAAAATTCAATCCTCTGTGGGATCATCTCGAGTGAGTGTATTTCATTCCGTGTGTGCGACTGTGCGTCGGAGTCCTGCAAGGTATAGTTCGGTGTTAACGACACGGACAGAACCGCCAGGCAGCACACAGGGCTACCTACCCAGGTAGAGCCGCAAACCTGGAAAATGCTGCCTGAGGTACGAGAGGCTGCATCCCTGGATTCCTACGTGAGCCCCTTAGGAAATCATAGATTCTCTATTTGAGGAATACACATTGGAACTTACCTATGCAGACGAAGAACTTGGAATCGCCAACGCTGATCTCTCCTCGTGATGGAGATATTTCCACCTGGAGCGCGAGGCCTGAGGAATGTCAGGAAGAAGTCATTAGTGAGAGCCAAGACTTGGGAGGTGTAGAGCATTGTGATGCAATTGACAAAGGGTGATGGGGGTACCCGGTACAGGGTGGGATTGGGATGGAGGGGGAAATGGCCTTGCTTCATTTCCAAAGCTCTAATAGTGAAAGTCAAAGTGTGTGGTTCAGATGTAATAACGATCATGGAACTTAAACTTACAGGTAAATGACGTCATCATATCAATTTTTGAAGAGAGAGAAAAAAAACATTTGTTTTATTATTCCATGATCACTTGTTATTCCTTTAGTTTTCTTTATTTTATTGAGCGAAAGAAACGTTGAAGAAATAAATAATTAAAACATTCCTCCGTCACGTGTTCATTGAATCTAGTCCTTCATCCATAAATATATTGTGCACACACAGGAGGGGATGTTGCTTGCATCATAATGGGGTCTTGTAGGATCGCACAGAACATACGGAATAGAGCACGTTACCAATGTGCATGCGGACACAAACCGTGCAATACAATTCCGGTGATACAAAGGGTAAGAGCTAGAGATGAGAGGGACATGATGCCATCATCATGGGTGCTGCACCCGGGACACGTGGCTCAATGTGACGTTTCAAATGAGACCGGGTCGACGTCTTCTCGGGGAGCATGAAGACAACACAAACAGCACACGAAGGGGGAGATGAAAGGTCAACGATGGCATTTGCTCACATAACTACTGTACATGGGAATGAACCAAGCCAATTGTGAAGAGGGAATATGTTAAACGCTGCCGCGAGAACATCGTTCAGGGATAATCTGACGACGTGCCATTTGGAACAATGATTCATTGTCCAAGATCACGGCGATCGTCCATACCGAGCTGGAGTCACAAGGACCTTGCACCAAATGGAGCGTTCAAAGTTCAAACCCATGGGTGCAGTATCTCCAGAATACCCGCATGGAACATAGCTCAGAGATGAGTTACATAAAGCGATTCATGGTCATGAGAATCTCTTACGAGGCTGCTTAGGTTAGCATGTTCACTGCGCCATGTGATTCATGACCCCAGATCTCTCAACAAATCATCAGAAAACTCATATACATCATGAAAAAGCCATAATCATAACCATGAAGGACTGAATTGGAATGAACGATTCCAGTTACTTTCAAGGGAATCAACCTTGGACTATACACAGCCATCTACATAGTATGTAGGAAATAAAGTAAGGTAAAATCAACAAGAGCGAGAATTGATCTGAAACACATGTGGCCCCTGGCAGTGCCAGTGATTGCTTATTTGATTTCTTAACAAATTTTAAAAATTGATGAAACGTCCTGAAACTCCAAAGAGTTCATTAATTATCCGAAAAAAACAATGTACCAAGTTTCAGTCGAATATATTAAAGGGTATGCAAAAACAAGACCGATAGTCTAACAACGGCAAAGCCGGGGATGGATCTGCTGAGTGGAGGTTCTGCTGTCCGCCTGTCATGTGACCAGATCCTCAGCTCTGATTGGTGCACGTTTGTGAGGGACATGCATACATACACAGGATGGACAGACAAACGCTGTTCTAGATGGCATTTCCTACAGGCTACACCGTAAGGATATGGCTGCCAAACCATATGACCAATGATGCCATCATTTTTTGTTCCTCGACCAATTTATCCCGAGATTACGCTCAATAAATTTCATACTGATCAGATGAAGCGGTCTACTTGTTGATTTATGACGTCATAATGAAAGCACCTACGACATCCTCATTAACATATTTTATTCCCAATGGAGAGCACTTTACAATGAGCCACCTTTCAATTTTTCCAAGGAGTGGTTTTGGAGATAGAAGTGCAGTTTTTCGTTTTTTTCCAAGATGACACCTGCACCACGTGACATATGACATCATAATTATCAATATAAAGTCCTACGGGTGGAGGCGTTAATTTATACAGTATGTTGATAATTTTGTGTCAATCAGACCAACGGTTGGAGAGAAAATGAATTTTAAAGGGAATAAACCAGCAAATTGTGAAACTATCAGCATTGTTAGCAATTTAATAATAATTATAGTATCGTATTATGGGCAATAGGATTTGGATGGCACTGCCCTATATTGATAACTTTTAGTGCTCTTTCCAAATTGCCCTGAGGGCACTGCAAACATTGACGACCATATTCAGGTGGGGGTCACCTGAGCTTGCTCTTCCTCAGCTCATTAATGAGCCATCTGGGTTTTAATCAACAATCTGAAAGGAACATGGAAATTCTCAGTTTCACAGGATGGCCTAGACCCTAGAGGTGGCACATTCACCTAGACCCGAGAGGTGGCACATTCGCCTAGACCCTAGAAGTGGCACATTCACCTAGACCCGAGAGGTGGCACATTCACCTAGACCCGAGAGGTGGTACATTCGAGACCCTAGAGGTGGCACATTCACCTAGACCCGAGAGGTGGCACATTCGCCTCGACCCTAGAAGTGGCACATTTGCCGAGACCCTAGAAGTGGCACATTCGCCTAGACCCTAGAAGTGGCACATTTGCCTAGACCCTAGAAGTGGCACATTCGCCTAGACCCTAGAAGTGGCACATTCGCCTAGACCCTAGAAGTGGCACATTCGCCTAGACCCTAGAAGTGGCACATTTGCCTAGACCCTAGAAGTGGCACATTCGCCTAGACCCTAGAAGTGGCACATTCGCCTAGACCCTAGAAGAGGCACATTCGCCTAGACCCTAGAAGTGGCACATTCGCCTAGAGCCTAGAGGTGGCACATTCACCTAGAGGTAGCGCATTCGAGACCCTAGAGGTGGCACATTCGCCTAGAGCCTAGAGGTGGCACATTCGCCTAGAGCCTAGAGGTGGCACATTCGCCTAGAGCCTAGAGGTGGCACATTCGTCTAGAGCCTAGAGGTGGCACATTCGCCTAGAGCCTAGAGGTGGCACATTCACCTAGAGCCTAGAGGTAGCACATTCGAGACCCTAGAGGTGGCACATTCGAGACCCTAGAGGTATGCACATTCGAGACCCTAGAGGTAGCACATTCGAGACCCTAGAGGTGGCACATTCGAGACCCTAGAGGTATGCACATTCGAGACCCTAGAGGTGGCACATTCGAGACCCTAGACGTGGCACATTCGAGACCCTAGAGGTATGCACATTCGAGACCTTAGAGGTGGCACATTCGAGACCCTAGAGGTATGCACATTCGAGACCCTAGAGGTGGCACATTCGAGACCCTAGAGGTATGCACATTCAAGACCTTAGAGGTGGCACATTCGCCTCTGAGCAGTCTAGCGTGGGTTTGAATCTCGGCCCAGCTACATAAACTGTCATCCTAGTGTCTCGCAGACAGGGCAAGGCGTCCATGGTTGTGCCGTTCCTCGGATAGGTGTTAGACTGTGCGTCCCGTCTGTCGGAATTTGTTGGTGGACGTTAAAGATCCCACGGTGTCCTTCACGAAGAGTCGGCAAGTTATCGCCAACACCCTCAACAAATTCCAAATTCCTGTCCAAACCTACAGAGGGAGTTGCGACAGTAGCACACTAGCACAGCCACAACTACAACGACACTCGGTAGAAAGAGCATACCTCCACCAGGCCGAACAGTTTACGTTTTGTATTCCGCTGATAGACTGGATCCGGATCTGGACATGAACCAAAATCGAATCGGCTTATTCGTGTCACAAAACCAACTCGACCACCTAGTTTTATCAACCACCGAGCCTTCAATCTCTCTCGCAAACAAACATCACACACTTTTCTTACTCATTTATAAGGACTGGCATCGATGAGGACTATATACTCTGTGACTGGAGCCTTCAACATAAAAAAAAAAAAGAGTCTTTGGCCCCATCTCTCAATGGCAAAGAATCACTTAAAATTATCTGATCCAGATCCGCATTCAGATCTTCACCAAAATTGAATTATTTCATCCTTCCCCCACACCCAACCTGTCCACCAAATTGTCCAAATCTGTGCACAACTTTTTGAGATATCCTGTTCACAGACAAACAGACAGACAGACAGACAGACAGTAGTGAAAAACTTGGAGGTAATGATGCAACAAGGAAGAAAAAGAAGGTGGATATTCCAATATGGCTAACTTCGGTTCGAGAAGATGAAAATGCAAGTCTTTAACATTGTTGCCTTCAGCCACATTGAACCCATAAACTCCAGAATGTCCATGTGGTATCCTCACCACTAGACCAGCACCATACACATGATTATGAAGACACACATAACAGATATGACATTTGTGAATCAAACCTATTTGGTTTCAAAGCAGAATGAAGAACTTGGTCTTGCTCGGGAAAGCTAACGTCAGCCAGACCAGCATGGGGCACACCAGCTGTCCCTCCCCGGTGCTACTGTGGGGTTCCTTTAGGCCGAACCCTCTTATGAAGACGTGGTGGGGGCACTCTTTCCGTCCTCTTGGGCACTGACCTCCGAAAGTAGGTCATGCCCTTTCGCCACCTGGCCTCTACAAGGAGAATGGTGCCGTATTATCCCCCGGATTACTCGAGGATAAAGAACCAAGGACGGTGCCACCGTTACGACTCTAGACTGGACCGTAAGGGGGTCCCGCCGGGACCACAAATGCCAGAGCAACCGACAGAGGTTTGGGAGCGATGCCACGGTCCGCTTGCGAGACCACGCCGCTTCAAGAAGAAGAGAAACCCCCAGAGAATGGAAAGCCCCCGAGCTGTGGTTGCAACCACCTCTCCTCAAGAGGGATCCGCTCGCCCGGGTTAGGTCAGATGCCCCCAGGGATCTGCCTTAAGGAGGAGTCCCTGGGGGGAATGGGCTAACAATAACCCAAATTGGTCCATAGGTTCGGCGGAGGCAGTTGCAACATCTGCGCTGGACCCACAGTGAAGTCTCTAAGTGAAAATTGAAATGTGAAAATTTGGTTTCAATTCAATCAGTTTTGATTGAATCATCTGTGCCTATGCTTACTGCTCAGCTTTGCCCAAATAAAATGCATTGAGTCTTTTATTTTACAACACTTTCAGGCTCACGGTGAACCTTAAACATGCACGATGTGCAGAATGACATTAGGAGACAACAGAGAACTGTTACATCAATTCCAAACGGCTTTGAAATATAGAATATAGAATGTTTCAAAAAGATTGATACAACTTTGACTTCCTGGCATTTCTTTGTGTTTTGACCTATACCATTTTCCTTTTCAGGGTTTGGTGATGTTATCGTGGTATTTGTTCCCTGGGATTTCTAGCTCCGTAGCTCAACTATTCCATTGACAATGGCGCAGAAGACAAGTGGTCACAACAACATCAACAACCACATTTTCTGGGGGGCAGAACCACCTGAGGAGATCACTGAGAGGTACCTGAAAGGGCCTAAGGTCACATACTTCTGCACTTTTAATGCCAGATGGGGAATGCTAGGGCCTTACTGGTTTGAGAATGACAACAGCAGGACGGTGACGATCAACGGTGAGCGCTACTGGGCCATGCTCCAGAACTTCTGTAATGATCTAGCCCAAAAGGTCACCCAAACCAGCTCAGCATGACCTGGTTTATACAGGATGGTGCACCCATGCATACAGCTGGTGACACCATCACTTTCCTGCAGCAGCTCTTCAGAAACTGCCTCGTTGCCCTGGGTACCGCTCATGACTGGGCACCGCATAGCCGAGACTTGAACCCTCTGGACTACTGGTTCTGGGGGGCTGCCAAGGGCTCTGTCTACGTCAATCGCCCTGCCGCATTGGATGATTTGAAGCAGGAGGTGTCAGACTGCCTCCAGGCAGTGCCACATGAGACCTACAGGAAAGTTGGACAGAACTTTGGAGTCAGGATCAATGCCTGTCTGAACCGTGGTGGGGCACACATATTGACGTCAATTACAAGGATTTTGTGTAAATGCCAATTTCAGACCTTGGGCTCTCACTAACTCCAGCAGTGATTTTACTGCAATAGCAATCAGTGATAGAGAATACCAGGTAATAAGCTTCAAGAAATGTTTGGTCACGTTTCTGAGGTTTCTGTTTCTTTGTAAATAAACGTTTAAAGTTGTATCACTCTTTTTGAAACACCCTGTCTATGGGATTTAAACATAGGCCCCAGCCTCATGAGCCATCTGCTCAAAATGCTAAATATGCAAAACTAAACATGGCAAGAAATGGTGTGAACATGAGTGCACCTATCCAGAAATGAGGTACAAAGGTATTGTAATGGATGAAATCAACGATGGGGCGTGCTAACCGCCGTGGGAAGCAAGGAGAAGCTCACGTTTTGGGCGTTAACCCTTTGTTGGCGCAAGAGAGCTTTTTGTTCATTTCATCCATTGTTGAGGCCGCCCGCCGACGTGCATGGACATTGGTCTGCATGAGCAAGAGTAGTTCTTCATTCTAAAGAACCTATTTTAAACTTACATTCTCGTTCAAGTTTTCTTTACAATTTTCCTTCAAACATATTCTAAATGGAGATGTTTCCAGCTTGGTATACAACTATATTGTCAGCCTTGACCAATGATGACATCATAACCCAAAACAACATTTAGAGGGAAGTCTCTTATTAAAGGGGAGTTAAATTCACCCCGGAAGATGTAGGAACTATTTAACTATCTAAGCATTACACCACCAGACTAATAATCGCATCATTGGTTTCTCTTCGATTCGTTCATTAAAAAGCTGATGTTCAAGGGATTCAGGATAACCTGCCACAAGCTCACCAGCAATTAATGGGCATCAGCTTCAATAGGAGTTTCATTCCAAAATACAGCTTCAGCATCTATAGAAACCCTATACTTCTCAGAGAAATTACTCCCCAGCTCTGACAGTGTTCACCTTTCTCGCATCTACTGTGGACACCACTCACAGCTTTTACAGTACAAACATCGACTCGACGACACCACCTACGACGACACCTGCAACCTCTGCCAGGCCGCCTCAAACACAATACAATATGTTGAAGAAGGCTGCGCCGTCCTGATTCCATGAAGGCAAGAGCAACAACCCTATACATCTTAGTTGTGAGGAGGATCTCTGGCTCGCTCCCGGGGGGTTGATTTGCTATCTGCGTGCCACAGGGCCAGTTCGAGTATAACTCACCGGGGATTATCAAAAACAACAAGAACCCTATACTTCTGGGTTTCTTTTGCAATTTCAATGCATTATGAGAGAATCAAACCCCCCCCCCCCCCCCCCCCACCTTTAGAAGAACCACCTTTAGAGGCCATTTTTCCCTGTAGAGTAGGGGTTGGCCTGTTTCGAGCACCGTGGGCCCCTTTTTGAAGCAATGTTTTATGGCCGAATGCCCTTCCTGCCACCAACCCTGTTAGTCGCCTCTTGCGACACACACACAGAATTACGAGTGAACTGGTACTCAATTTGCCGACCTCGGAAGGTTGACAGGCTGAGTCAACCCTCCTGGCGTTAATTCAGCGATCGACCGGGATTCGAACCCTGGATCCTTAGGATCCCAAGACAGCACCCGAACTGCTAAGCCAACACGAGAGAATCAAACCATGTAAAATAAATAAATAAATAAAACTCTACCGATCCACGAGATTCCACAAGCAAAGAAGAGCTACAACAAAACATCATCCATCATCCCATAATAGCTATATTATCGAAGAAGATTCAAAAGGGTATGTAGAGAAGAGGGAACTCCTTCAGAAACGTCCATTTAAGAAGTCACACAAATTCAGGTTCAGGCCTAGCTGTCAATGGCTGGAGGGAGGCATTGGTCAAAGTGTGCAGAGAAATGGTTTCAGGTGACCCTACCGGTGAATCAGGAATGGAGTAATCCGAGACATTATCGTGGTGTGTGAACAATGGAATAGGAAACAAAACCTCGAACGTTTCTCTGTTATAGTGGTGCCATATTTATGTTTGTGGCATCTATAGTTCATGAATAATGAATGTACAAATTCACTGCGTACAATCATTTATCGAGTGTCCTAACGTCCAGGTCCTTCAAGTATTACATTGCAAGCTCTTCCATGAGCCTCGTGCTGCATTCCTGGGTTTCTTCTTCCCATGCGTGCCGTGCCGTGACTAGTGCTTTCTGATATGGGATGGCGCACTGAACGCGACATGTTTTGGAAAGATCTGAACATGGAAGATTCGTATTTACAGACACTGCACAAAAATAAAAGAAATCAGCAGTTTGTAACGCTGCTGGAATGTGAAAGTGAACGATTAAAAAGTGGAAAAGAAGGTTGTGCAGAATGGCAAAAAGGGTTTATGATTTATTCACACAAAAGGAGATCTAATGAAAACGAGAGCAGAGTCGACGCAAATCCCCACTCGTCCCACCTCAAGGAAAGTTCAAAGATGGCAAAATGTTACACCATGATCCAATATCAAAATTGGAATTTAATTTTTCCCCATTTTGACCCCTGTGACCCGAAGTCCTTTTGACCTTGAGTGCCCATAACCTGGGGCATTTGTCCCCAAATGTTGATCACAAATACAAAGTTTTATTACCCAGCGCATAAGAAGCGGAGAGCAGGGTTAAGCAATTTGTTCATGCTCGTCCGTCTGTCCTCCTGATCGGTTTACAATCGTCAGTTTATGATCGAGGAACAACTTATTTAAATTCAATGTTGTATTTTGAACACGAACCGGAACATGAATAGGAAGTCTGCCGTTTAACAGTACCTTGGCTCATAATTCATCCCGATCGCGCTCGTGCAGAGAGGAGTGACTTATATTGTTGCTCTGTCTGCCTGAGTCAAACAGAATTGATAATCATTCCAAACAGGAAACTTACTGTTTTAAAGACGTTATAAAGGACACAAGCAACAGGCATGAAGACCTAATGTAATGTATTAGATCGAGCGTTGTAATAGATGCTGGGTAAAACCATGAATTAATTCATTTATGCACCTTTAACCTTCATTTAAATTGAATTATACACTTGAACCCTGTAAACACAAATCGCAATCATCATACTTCCAAGAATGTCCAGTTTTGCAGGACTTGGACAAGTTTGATTGGGTGGTGCGTATGTAATAGCCGGCGAAGCCGGTGTTGTCAATGAACGCGTACGTATTATGTTGAAAAACCAGATTTTGCTGGATCCGTTGGCTTGAGAATTTCGAAGCTTTGACGCATCAAATCGCTCAATGGAGGCCGCCATCTTGCAGATGCGGAAGTATGCATAACAAATTGAAAAAAGTTCAATAGGAGTTTGTTTCACCCGTCTTTGTTTGATTCACAATCTTATGCACCTCTAATTTGTAATTAAAATACTTTAAGACCAACCTCGGCCCGCACTGGCCTGGTTATCTTCAGCGAAAAGCGTCACCAAACACCGGAACCAATGAGATTCGAGCATTTGAAAAAATATTTCAAAAACCAAATCACTCAATGGAGGCCGCCATCTTCCGGATGCGGAAGTATGCATAAAAAATTGTGAAAAAGTTCAATAGGAGTTTGTTTCACCCGTCTGTTTGATTCACATTCTTATGCACCTCTAATTTGTAATTAAAATATTTTAAGACCAACCTCGTTATCTTCAACGAAAATCGTCACCAAACACCGGAACCAATGAGATTCGAGCATTTGAAAAAATATTTCAAAAAAGCTTATTACGCGTTTCGGAGGGTGAAATCGGCGTCAAATATTCTAAAATTGACGAAGAATTATTTTTTAGAAATCCCGTGGCTGTAGTGGATAGTTTTTCACAGCCGGAAATATCCAAAGTTGAGACGGAATTCACCGAATTAATCAAGAAGTAAATTTTATCAATTTTAATCTCATCCAGAATGCAAATGGTGTCATTTTAGGTCTTATTTTGCGAAATTTTGTGAGCTGACCAATCAGCGATCAGCTTAGGTCAGCCAATCAGCGCCATCGACACGGTTTGATTAATGACAGTCACACATTGCCGTTGAAACGGCGCTATCGTCTGATCTGTCGGCACTGATCTTACTGCAAGCTAACTTCTTCTGGTGGGGGAAGCCGCAGTGCCCGGAGAGAACCAGCCCTGTCAGCGACTAAAGTTAGAAGACCACACACATACTGTGAAAACGTATGTTAATTAAGCCCAGTTAAAATTTCTTAAAATAGGCCCTAAGCTAGCACATCGTATAGTTACTTCCTTCAGCTTCCTATGACATATATTCCTGTGACATTTACTTCCTGTGACAGCTTCCTTCCTAACCCACACACACACACAAACATTCCCCTACAACCCACACACACACAAGCATTCCCCCACAACCCACACACACATACCCTCCCCCCTCCCCATTGAATGAATAGAGATTCTCAACCCTTTGAATTCCATCCAAGGATGATATTTTCAGCACTTTTCCTGTATTCGCCGAATGAATTCAGTACACGCCGGCTGGTCTTCGGCCTAGGCTCAATTCAGAGACGGCCTACTACTGTCGTAATTCAGCACATCGAACAGCCAGCTTGGACAGCATAAGAGAGTGAGGAGAGAGAGAAAGGAGAGAGAGAAAGGAGAAAGAGAGAAAGGAGAAAGAGAGAAAGGGAGAGAAAGGGAGAGAAAGGGAGAGAGAAAGAGAGAAAGGGAGAGAAAGGGAGAGAAAGGGAGAGAAAGGGAGAGAAAGGGAGAGAAAGGGAGAAAGAAAGAGAGAAAGGGAGAGAAAAGGAGAAAGAAAGAGAGAAAGGGAGAGAAAAGGAGAAAGAAAGAGAGAAAGGGAGAGAAAGGGAGAGAGAAAGAAAGAGAGAAAGGGAGAAAGGGAGAAAGGGAGAAAGGGAGTAAGAGAGAAAGGGAGAGAGAAAGAAAGGGAGAAAGTGAGAAAGAGAGAAAGAAAGAGAGAAAGGGAGAGAGAGAGAAAGGGAGAAAGAGAGAAAGAGAGAAAGAGAGAGAGAGAAAGAGAGAAAGAGAGAAAGAAAGGGAGAAAGGGAGAAAGGGAGAAAGGGAGAAAGAGAGAAAGAAAGGGAGAAAGAGAGAAAGAGAGAAAGAGAGAAAGAGAGAAAGAAAGGGAGAAAGAGAGAAAGAGAGAAAGGGAGAAAGAAAGGGAGAAAGAGAGAAAGAGAGAAAGAGAGAAAGGGAGAAAGAAAGGGAGAAAGAATGAGAAAGAAAGGGAGAAAGAAAGGGAGAAAGGGAGAGAGACAGAGAGACACAGAGACAGAGAGACAGAGAGACAGAGAGACACAGAGAGACAGAGAGAGACAGAGAGAGAGAGAGAGAGAGAGAGAGAGAGAGAGAGAGAGACACAGAGAAAAAAAAATCTGTTTCCACTGGAAATCAGAAAATAGGGAACTAAAGCGCGGTATTACGCACGCTGCTTGTGAGCAAGGAGGAAGCGGACAACGCGGTAATTTGTAAGAGTCTTTATTCAAGAGCTCACTGTAATAATGAGCTGCTCAGGGCTGCGCGCCCCGTGTATATCGTGAGGCCACGCCTCTCTCCCGGGCGTGGCCCACCCCCACTTGGTGTGCGGGGTGATGTCACCACGTCAATGCTTTCGTGTCCGCCACACGCGCCCCCCCCAGAATCCCCGCGCACCTGAAGGGTCAGTTTGCGGGGCAAACGGATGACCCGGCCGAAGCGCCCCCTGGCGACTGGCGGCGTTTAGGATGCAGGGATGCCATCTGGGATGCCTCCGGCTGCCCCTGGGATGGGTGCAGGACCGGGGGGCAGCGTGGCGGTGGGGCTGGGCGGTGCCGGGGGTCCGCCCGCAGGGGGGCGGCCCCGACGCGGGGGTCGGGCCACTGGCTGTGGATGGTCCACGTCGAGGTGGGCCGGCTTGAGGCGGTCCACAGAAACGCGGTCAGGAGTACCGCCGATGTCCAGGGTGAAGTGCTTCACCCCGGTCTCCAGCACGCAGAAAGGCCCGTCGTACAGGGGCCGCAGTGGTGTCCCGTGGGCATCGTGGCAGACGAAGACGTACTCCGCCGTGCGAAGCTCCGGGGCGACGTGCGTCGGTGGGTGCCCGTGGCGTGCCGTTGGCACCGGGGCGAACCTCTGGGCGGTCTCCTGCAGAGCGGAGCGCTGCTGTGCCGCGGACCATGGCGCCGTGGAGTCGGGGAGGAACTCGCCCGGCACCCGCAGCGGTTGCCCGAAGACCAACTCCGCCGCGGATGCGCGCAGGTCCTCCTTGGGCGCCGTCCGGAGGCCCAGCAGGGCCCAGGGGAGCCTGTCGACCCAGCCACCGTCGCGGAGGGTGGCCCGGAGCGCGGCCTTCAATGAGCGGTGAAATCGCTCACACAGGCCGTTAGCCTGGGGGTGGTAGGCCGTGGTTCGGTGCAGCCGGACCCCGAGCCCCTGCGCGACTGCCCCCCAGAGCTCCGAGGTGAACTGGGGGCCGCGGTCGGACGAGATGTCTGAGGGGGCACCGAACCGGGCGACCCAGGTGGCGATGAAAGCCTGCGCGACGTCCGCCGCCGTCGTCGACACCAAAGCCACGACCTCCGCTCACCGGGTGGTGCGGTCCACCATGGTGAGGACGTGGGTGAAACCCCGCGAGGGGGGCAGAGGTCCCACCAGGTCCATGTGGACGTGGTCAAACCGGCGTTCCGGCACCTTAAACGGGGCCAACTGGGCCTGGGTGTGCCGGTGCACCTTGGCGCGCTGGCACGCGAGGCACATCCTTGGCCCAGCCGCGGACGGCCTTCCGGAGGCCATGCCAGACGAATTTGTCGGCGATCAACCTTTGGGAGGCCCTCGCGCCGGGTGGGACAGGCCGTGGATGGCGTCAAACACCTAGCGCTGCCAGCCCGCGGGCACGATGGGGCGAGGCCGCCCGAGGGAAACGTCGCACAAGAGGGCCGCGCCCGCGCCGTCGAACGGCACCTCGGTGACGCGGAGGACCGTGACGGCGGTCCGCAAGGCCTGGACGTCGGGGTCAGCGGCCTGGTCCGCTGCCATCCGGGCATAGTCGATGCCGAGGTGGACTGCGTGGGCGACGGCCCGGGAAAGGCAATCCGCCACCGGGTTGTCCTTCCCCGCGACGTGCCGGATGTCCGTCGTGTACTCGGACACGGCCGAGAGGTGACGCTGCTGCCGGGCCGACCACGGCTCGGTGACCTTGCCCATCGCGAAGATCAGCGGCTTGTGGTCGACGAAGGCCGTGAACGCACGGCCCTCGAGCAGATGGCGGAAGTGCCTGACCGCCAAGTGAAGCCCGAGCAACTCGCGGTCGAAGGTACTGTAATGGCGTTCGGGCGGGCGAAGCTGCCGGCTAAAGAACGCCAGCGGTTGCCAAGCTCCACGCACCCATTGCTCGTGCACCGCGCCCACCGCGTAGTCCGAGGCGTCGGTGGTCAGGGCGATCGGTGCATCGGGCGCCGGGTGCGCGAGCATGGTGGCGTTAGCCAAGGCAAGCTTCGCGCCCGTGAACGCCGCGTCCATCTGCTCGGTCCAGGTAACGTCGCCTTTGCCCAGCTTACCTCGGAGAGCTTCGTGCAGGGGGCGCAGGAGCTGGGCGATACGGGGCAGGAACCGATGGTAAAAGTTCACCATGCCCAGGAACTCCTGCAGCCCCCTGATCGTGCGGGGGGGGGGCGCGGAAACCCCTTCACCGCCTCCACCTTGGCCGGCAGGGGGACGGCTCCGTGCCTGGTGACGCGGTGCCCCAGAAAATCGATTACGGCGACGCCGAACTGGCACTTTGCGGGGTTCACAATCAGGCCATGCTGGCCCAGGCGTTCGAAGAGCGTGCAGAGGTGGTGTAGGTGCTCTCCGCGGGACGCGCTGGCGACGAGGATATCGTCCAGGTAGACGTATACAAAATCCAAGTCGCGCAGGACGCTGTCCATCAGCCGCTGGAACGCCTGAGCCGCATTCTTCAGACCGAAGGGCATCCGCAGGAATTCGAAGAGTCCGAACGGCGTGATGACCGCCGTCTTCCGGACGTCCTCCGGCCTGACGGGGACCTGATGGTAGCCGCGTATGAGGTCCACCTTCGAGAAGAAGGACATGCCCGCCAAACGGGCGGAATAGTCCTGAATGTGGGGGACGGGGTAGCGGTCGGGGGTGGTGGCGTCATTGAGACGGCGATAGTCCCTGCACGGTCGCCATCCCCCGCCGTGCTTCGGCACGATGTGCAGCGGCGACGCCCAAGCACTCTCCGAGCGCCGAACGATGCCGAGTCGCCCCAGGGTAGCGAACTCCGCTTTTGCTACCGCCAGCTTCGTCGGCTCGAGGCGGCGTGCCCGGGCGTAGACCGGTGGCCCGACGGTGGGGATGTGATGGGCCACCCCGTGCTTGACGGCCCCCGCCGAGAAGGTGGGCCGCGTGAGGGCCGGGAAGCCGGCGAGGAGGCGGGTGAATGCGTCCGCTGCCGGAAGCGTACAGATCAACGTGGCCGGAACCGAACCGTTCGGCAAGCCGCTTGGCAAGCCGCTCGGTGAGCTGCTCGACGAGCTGGGCAGCGCACAAGCGAGCGAGCTGAATGTCTCGGCCTGGACAAGATGTCTGTGCTTTACGTCGACCAGGAGCCCATTGGCGCACAGGAAGTCCGCGCCAAGCAATGCCATGGGCACGTCGGCGGTGACGAACGACCATCGGAAAACCTGCCCTCCGAACCGCAGAGAGAGGCAGCGTTTTCCATACGTACGGATGGGCGTCCCGTTCGCGGCAAGCAGCGCGGGGCCCCCGCCCGTGGCGTGCTTGTCCGACATACCGGCAGGAACGACACTCACCTGCGCTCCCGTGTCGCACAGGTAACGGCGCCCGGATAAGGTGTCCGTTATGAACAGCAGGCTGCTCGAACGGCCGGCGCTCATTGCCACTATTGAGCACCGGCCCGGGCGTTTCCCGACCTGTTGAAGAAGCATGGCGGATGACACTGTCGAGCCTCGTGGCCGAACTTGGCGTGGAACCAGCACCAGGTGGTGGAGCTCAAGGAGTGCGGCTGGCTCCGCCAGGCCGGTGGAGCCGGGGGTTTTCCCCGCGGTAGCGGTTTTTGCCGCGGCGGTGGGCGGGGCGTGGCGGCGGCCACGAGGTGCGTATCAGCATGCTGTGTATGCTGTGGAAGCTGATGCTGTGGATCAGCATCAGCCTCGGGATCCACGAGGTGGGCCGCACCGACTCTCGCCCGCGTGTCCGAAGCCGCGAAGTACCTGTCCGCCTCGGCGGCCAATGCTCGGGGTTCCGTTAGCACGGTCCCGGCCAACGCGAGGCGTACCTGTGCTGGAAGTTGACGACGGAAAAGCACCCGGAATAGAGAACCAGGGGCTTCGTCGCCCAACAGTGACAGCATATGGTCCATTCGGACCGACGGGCGCGTGTCGCCGAGCTCGGGGAGATCCAGGAGGCGGTCGGCCCGTGCGTCCTCCGTGAGGCCGAACGTGGCTAGGAGCAGCCGCTTGAGTGCCTCATACTTGTGGCCGTCCGGTGGGTGGCGAAGGACGGACACAACTCGAGCGGCCGTGCCGGGCCCGAGGGAGGCGACGACGTGGCAGTAGCACGTGTCATCGCCGGTGAGACGCCGAAGCTGAAACTGGGCTTCGGCTTGGACGAACCAAACTTCGGCCTGGGCCTCCCAAAATTCGGGAAGTTTAACCGACATCGCGTTGTTGGCCATGGCAATGGCGTCGTGTTTGGAAGGATCGCTACGGCAGATCCAACGTCGAGGTCACCAGTAAAGCGCGGTATTATGCGCGCTGCTTGTGAGCAAGGAGGAAGCGGACAACGCGGTAATTTGTAAGAGTCTTTATTCAAGAGCTCACTGTAATAATGAGCTGCTCAGGGCTGCGCGCCCCGTGTATATCGTGAGGCCACGCCTCTCTCCCGGGCGTGGCCCACCCCCACTTGGTGTGCGGGGTGATGTCACCATGTCAGTGCTTTCGTGTCCGCCACAGAACAATATATTTGTGCTGAGCTTGTTGGGGGATTTGTACACGACAGGATTAAAAAAATGTTTTATTGGAACAAATCGGGACACCGCGATGGACATCAAGAGTATGAACGAACGAAAACATACATGACACTTGCGACAAAACACAGAGAATGAAAACGGGAATTTCCGGACTGAGTCATTGATAGTCATGTTCGTGGGGGTAGATGGGATGAACGGTGTCACAAGATGATGACCTATCGGATACGACGAGTGATGCTATGGAATATGGATGGATATCCAGCATTCGAGCGCTGACAAAAGTCCAAAACTCAGCAGGATAAACAGATCATTTGAGTTTTTTCACGATGACACGCATGGCCGACACTCGTACTGCCGAATTATCGCTCCCCCATGCCATTGGGCTCATATTCCTGACGGTGAATAGGAATGTTCCGTACGGTGAGCACGTTTCGGCCAATCTTCTCTGTTCGCGCGAGGATTTTGGCACTTCGGCTTCAGACGGGCAGGTGCATGATGAATATTGTGGGCTTCCAATTCCGGTCTCAAAAGCTTCCTGCCATTGGCGCGATGTTGCTCGTACCGACTCAAAGTGTTTCTGAAAGAGGTGAAAACGTGGATGAAACCACAAATAATGAAGCAAGTGTCTCACACTATTTGGTACCCGGATGTATCAACCTCAACCGGTCAGCCTGGCATGTCAACCTCAACCAGTCAGCCTGACATGTCTACCTCAACCGATCAATCAGCCTGACATGTCAACTTCAACCGGTCAGCCTGACAGGTCAACTTCAACCGGTCAGGCTGACAGGTCAACCTCAACCAGTCAGCCTGACAGGTCAACCTCAACCGGTCAGCCTGACAGGTCAGCCTCAACCGATCAGCCTGACATGTCTACCTCAACCGATCAGTCAGCCTGACATGTCGACCTCAACCGGTCAGCCTAACAGGTCAACCTCAACCAGTCAGTCAGCCTGATATGTCAACCTCAACCAATCAGCCTGACATGTCTACCTCAACCGATCAGTCAGCCTGACATGTCTACCTCAACCGATCAGTCAGCCTGACATGTCAACCTCAACCAGTCAGTCAGCCTGACATGTCAACCTCAACCAGTCAGCCTGACATGTCTACCTCAACCGATCAGTCAGCCTGACATGTCTACCTCAACCGATCAGTCAGCCTGACATGTCTACCTCAACCGGTCAGCCTGACATATCTACCTCAACCGGTCAGCCTGACATGTCTACCTCAACCGGTCAGCCTGACATGTCTACCTCAACCGGTCAGTCAGCCTGACATGTCTACCTCAACCGGTCAGTCAGCCTGACAGGTCAAACTCAACCGGTCAATCAGCCTGACATGCCTACCTCAACCGGTCAGTCAGCGTGACATGCCTACCTCAACCGGTCAGTCAGCCTGACAGGTCAAACTCAACCGGTCAGTCAGCCTGACAGGTCAACCTCAACCGGTCAGCCTGACATGTCTACCTCAACCGATAAGTCAGCCTGACATGTCTACCTCAACCGGTCAGCCTGACAGGTCAACCTCAACCAGTCAGTCAGCCTGACATGTCAACCTCAACCAGTCAGCCTGACATGTCTACCTCAACCGATCAGTCAGCCTGACATGTCTACCTCAACCGATCAGTCAGCCTGACATGTCTACCTCAACCGATCAGTCAGCCTGACATGTCTACCTCAACCGGTCAGCCTGACATGTCTACCTCAACCGGTCAGCCTGACATGTCTACCTCAACCGGTCAGCCTGACATGTCTACCTCAACCGGTCAGTCAGCCTGACATGCCTACCTCAACCGGTCAGTCAGCCTGGCATGCCTACCTCAACCGGTCAGTCAGCCTGACAGGTCTACCTCAACCGGTCAGCCTGACAGGTCAACCTCAACCAGTCAGTCAGCCTGACATGTCAACCTCAACCAGTCAGCCTGACATGTCTACCTCAACCGATCAGTCAGCCTGACATGTCTACCTCAACCGATCAGTCAGCCTGACATGTCTACCTCAACCGATCAGTCAGCCTGACATGTCTACCTCAACCGGTCAGCCTGACATGTCTACCTCAACCGGTCAGCCTGACATGTCTACCTCAACCGGTCAGCCTGACATGTCTACCTCAACCGGTCAGCCTGACATGTCTACCTCAACCGGTCAGTCAGCCTGACATGCCTACCTCAACCGGTCAGTCAGCCTGACATGCCTACCTCAACCGGTCAGTCAGCCTGACAGGTCAAACTCAACCGGTCAGTCAGCCTGGCATGCCTACCTCAACCGGTCAGTCAGCCTGACAGGTCAACCTCAACTGGTCAGTCAGCCTGACAGGTCAAACTCAACCGGTCAGTCAGCCTGGCATGCCTACCTCAACCGGTCAGTCAGCCTGACAGGTCAACCTCAACTGGTCAGTCAGCCTGACAGGTCAACCTCAATTGGTCAGTCAACCTGACAGGTCAATCTCAACTAGTCAGTCAGCCTGACAGGTCAACCTCAACCGGTCAGTCAGCCTGACATGTCAAACTCAACCGATCAGTAAGCCTGACATGACAACCTCAACCGGTCAGTAAGCCTGACATGACAACCTCAACCGGTCAGTAAGCCTGACATGACAACCTCAACCGGTCAGTAAGCCTGACATGCCTACCTCAACCGGTCAGTCAGCCTGACACATCTTTCTCAACCAGTCTGACATGTCAACTTGACAGCCTGACATGTCAACCTTAACTGGTCAGTAAGCCTGACATGGCAATTCTGATCTCATTCCAAACCAAATATCAGCAGATCAGAATCAATCACGTGCACCATTTGCACGGATGATAGAGAAGCCCTCGAATCAGCTGGGCATGGTTCAGCTGTGCGGAGAGCAGGCCTGGCCAAATATCCCACGGCAATCACAAATGAAATTATGCAAACATGGCTATAGCTAACAGATACCTAACAGGATACCTAACAGGTAACAGGTATACCTAACAGAAAACCTGGAGTCTCAATGATTAATTATCCATTTCCCAATAAATATCAATGACAATCTTACATGTACGATTTATTGGGCCTCCAGATTTATTGGGCCCATTGGGCCTCCTTCCTCCATCCAAAACCTTGATCTCTTCTACCCCCGTTAATTCACCCCAGATCCAGTTTATTTTGAAATCCCGACCTCTTTCTTTCCTGGAAGGTCTGGCAGTATCCATGTGTTTCATACCTTCCCTCCCCCCCCGCCCCCCGCCTTCCCATGCCTCCTCCCCCCCAAGCCCTCTCCCTCCCACGGATCTCCCGATGTCCCTGTTCTCTGCTGTTGTACTTGTGTGCTTCCCTCTCTCTCCCCATGTTGTCTCCCGCTCCCTTTATTGTATGTTTTGTGTGTTTGTGTGTTTTGTGCGATTTTTTTTTTATCTCCCGCTCCCGTTTTTTTTTGTGATTGATGTTAGCTTTTACATGAGCCTCGATCTTGTATATATATATTTTTAAATTTGAGGTTTCCATCTGTGTTTTCGGGGATCTCTCTTCACTCTGGAGGCCCATTTTTTCCCCCATCTCTGAGTCCCTCTGGAAGCTATGCATCAGCACACCCTGCACATCGCGAGTGTGACAGCCACACAACAAACCATCCTCCTCAAAATGAATATTACTCCTCAAAATCTCGATATTTATAATGGAGACGAGACGCCAATTGATATTGTTCAAATAGGGGGAAACATAGAGCCTTGAACCCATGTGACTGTGATCAGCCAATCACAGTGCTCCATGGGGAGAACAAGAGATGGCAAGACTCTTTATATACGGCACTGGCCACGACCAAGAAGCTTGACTGCTTGGCCGTATCAAAGGCACCAGATATTTATCAAGAAACTGACCGGACGTCTTGATTGGCGTTCACTGCATTCATCAATGATTGGCTCAAATTCAAAAAGACATTCATTGTCTGTGCTCGTTACATTAGCCAAACTGATGTTGTAAGGATAGAATGGCAGCTGCACTGGGCGTGTAGATGCATTGCCATCGAAAGCACGACTCGGCACTACGTTGATGCAAAGGAATCGCTCACTGATAACAGTAATCAGCCGATACATTCGGGTAAGTTGTACATGAACATCAAGCATCAAGATCCAGTATATGTGATCTGAAAGGGAAAGGATATTTCACCCGATGAAACAGGCCTATGCTGTATTGTTACCTGATCAGCAAAGATCGATCAAAATGCAAATCCACAATCAATTCTCAAGTGAAAATAGGACAAGCTATAACCACCCAAGTGAAGATTCAGGATCTGAGGTCTGTCCATCGAGAACACAACAGGACACGTTGATCAGTATACCGTTACAATAATTACAAATACATTAGTGGACAGTGCATAAATAATCACAACATGCTGTGGGGTTCGAGAAAGATGCACACCCCCAAAGATGCACAGCCCAAAGATGCACACCCCCAAAAATGCACACCCGCAAAGATGCACACCCCCAAAGATGCACACCCCCAAAGATGCACACCCCCAAAGATGCACAGCCCAAAGATGCACACCCCCAAAGATGCACACCCCCAAAGATGCACAGCCCAAAGATGCACACCCCCAAACATGCACACCCCCAAAGATGCACACCCCAAAGATGCACAGCCCCAAAGATGCACAGCCCCAAAGATGCACACCCCCAAAGATGCACACCCCCAAAAATGCACACCCCCAAGGATGCACACCCCCAAAGGTGCACACCCCCAAAAATGCACACCTGCAAAGATGCACACCCCAAAGATGCACAGCCCAAAGATGCACACCCCCAAACATGCACACCCCCAAAGATGCACAGCCCCAAAGATGCACACCCCCAAAGATTCACAGCCCCAAAGATGCACACCCCCAAAGATGCACACCCCCAAAGATGCACACCCCAAAGATGCACACCCCCAAATATGCACCCCCCCCCCAAAGATGCACACCCCCAAAGATGCACACCCCCAAAGATGCACACCCCAAAGATGCACAGCCCAAACATGCACACCCCCAAAGATGCACACCCCCAAACATGCATACCCCAAAGATGCACAGCCCAAAGATGCACACCCCCAAAGGTGCACAGCCCCAAAGATGCACACCCCAAAAGATTCACAGCCCAAAAAATTCACAGCCCCAAAGATGCACAGCCCCAAAGATGCACAGCCCCAAAGATGCACAGCCCCAAAGATGCACACCCCCAAAGATGCACAGCCCCAAAGATGCACACCCCCAAAGATGCACAGCCCCAAAGATGCACACCCCAAAGATGCACACCCCCAAAGATGCACACCCCCAAAGATGCACACCCCCAAAGATGCACACCCCCAAAGATGCATACTCCCAAAGATGCACAGCCCAAAGATGCACACCCCCAAAGATGCACACCCCCAAAGATGCACACCCCCAAAGATGCACACCCCCAAAGATGCACAGCCCAAAGATGCACACCCCCAAAGATGCACAGCCCCAAAGATGCACAGCCCCAAAGATGCACACCCCCAAAGATACACAGCCCAAAGATGCACACCCCCAAAAATGCACAGCCCAAAGATGCACACCCCCAAAAATGCACACCCCCAAGGATGCACACCCCCAAAGATGCACACCCCCAAAAATGCACACCTGCAAAGATGCACACCCCCAAAGATGCACACCCCCAAAGATGCACACCCCCAAAGATGCACACCCCCAAAGATGCACAGCCCAAAGATGCACACCCCCAAAGATGCACACCCCAAAGATGCACACCCCCAAAGATGCACACCCCCGAAGATGCACACCCCCAAAGATGCACACCCCAAAGATGCACAGCCCCAAAGATGCACAGCCCCAAAGATGCACACCCCCAAAGATGCACACCCCCAAAGATGCACACCCCAAAGATGCACACCCCCAAAGATGCACACCCCCAAAGATGCACACCCTAAAGATGCACAGCCCAAACATGCACACCCCCAAAGATGCACACCCCAAAGATGCACAGCCCAAAGATGCACACCCCCATAGGTGCACAGCCCCAAAGATGCACACCCCAAAAGATTCACAGCCCAAAAAATTCACAGCCCCAAAGATGCACAGCCCCAAAGATGCACAGCCCCAAAGATGCACAGCCCCAAAGATGCACACCCCCAAAGATGCACAGCCCCAAAGATGCACACCCCCAAAGATGCACAGCCCCAAAGATGCACACCCCAAAGATGCACACCCCAAAGATGCACAGCCCAAAGATGCACACCCCCAAAGATGCACACCCCCAAAGATGCACACCCCCAAAGATGCACAGCCCCAAATATGTACACCCCCAAAGATGCACACCCCTAAAGATGCACACCCCCAAAGATGCACACCCCCAAAGATGCACACCCCCAAAGATTCACAGCCAAAAGATGCACACCCCAAAGATGCACACCCCCAAAGATGCACACCCCCAAAGATGCACACCCCCAAAGATGCACACCCCCAAAGATGCACAACCAAAAGATGCACACCCCCAAAGATTCACAAACCCAAAGATGCACACCCCCAAAGATGCACAGTCCCAAAGATGCACAGTCCCAAAGATGCACACCCCCAAGATGCACACCCCAAGATGCACAGCCCAAAGATGCACACCCCCAAAGATGCACAGACCCACAGATGCACAGCCCCACAGATGCACAGCCCCAAAGATGCACACCCCCAAAGATGCACACCCCCAAAGATGCACAGCCAAAAGATGCACACCCCCAAATATTCACAACCCCAAAGATTCACACCCCCAAAGATGCACACCCCCAAAGATGCACAGCCCAAAGATGCACACCCCCAAAGATGCACACCCCCAAAGAGGCACTCTCCAAAGATGCACAGCCCAAACATGCACACCCCCAAAGATGCACACCCCCAAAGATGCACACCCCAAACATGCACACCCCCAAAGATGCACACCCCCAAAGATGCACAGCCCAAAGATGCACACCCCCAAAGATGCACAGCCCCAAAGATGCACACCCCCAAGATGCACACCCCCAAGATGCACACCCCCAAATATGCACAGCCCAAAGATGCACACCCCCAAAGATGCACAGCCCCAAAGATGCACACCCCCAAAGATGCACACCCCCAAAGATTCACACCTCCAAAAATTCACAGCCCCAAAGATGCACACCCCCAAAGATGCACACCCCCAAAGATGCACACCCCCAAAGATGCACACCCCCAAAGATTCACACCTCCAAAAATTCACAGCCCCAAAGATGCACACCCCCAAAGATGCACACCCCCAAAGATGCACACCCCCAAAGATGCACACCCCCAAAGATGCACAGCCCCAAAGATGCACACCCCCAAAGATGCACACCCCCAAAGATTCACACCTCCAAAAATTCACAGCCCCAAAGATGCACACCCCCAAAGATGCACACCCCCAAAGATGCACACCCCCAAAGATGCACACCCCCAAAGATGCACAGCCCCAAAGATGCACACCCCCAAAGATGCACACCCCCAAAGATTCACACCTCCAAAAATTCACAGCCCCAAAGATGCACACCCCCAAAGATGCACACCCACAAAGATGCACAGCCCAAAGATGCACACCTCCAAAAATTCACACCTCCAAAAATTCACAGCCCCAAAGATGCACACCCCCAAGATGCACAGCCACAAGATGCACAGCCCCAAGATGCACAGCCCAAAGAATTACGAAGTGCATGTGATTTTAGTAATTCCTCATTTAACGTTGATTTGGTAACGTTGTTTTGTTATAACGTCGCTGATACAAAAGAGAACATAAATCCTTGTAACGTTGCAATGTTCACTATTACGTAATTTCGCAGCAACCCGCAGTGAACTACTTTGTGCCGCGTAGATGTATGTAGACGCTGACCATCTAAATCACGCCATTTTGATGTTGCTTGAAGCACGATTCAATCCCCTATAAAGACGAGTCAAAACGCTCAAGGAATGATAAAAGTGAATTTCGACTGTAAATGAAAACTTCCGCTTTCCATATCTTCTCAAGGAGCTGGCGAGATGGCCGAGAGGTCCACACACTCGTCCCTTGGCCGTTTAGCTTGGGTTTGAATCCCGACCCAGGCACAAATGGTCATCCCGGGGCTTTACAGGTGAAGCGATTCGTCAGCGAGTGTGCCATCCCTTGAATGGTCGTTAATGCAGGTGTCCGTCTGCTTTCGTTAGACGGTGGACGTTAAAGATCTCACGGTGTCCTTCGCGAAGAGCAGGCAAGCTATCGCCGGCACCACGAGCAAATTACAAATTAATGCGCTGACCAACTGCTTGGGAAGCAATGGCAAACCAAGCAGCATCACCGTCGCACCCAGAGCACACAATCAATCGATGACCTCGAGCTCTTAATCTTATCTTCTCTTTTTGTCCCTCGCCCCTCTGACAAGGTCGGAGATGGTGACATGAAAATGAGCTCCGTCCGGCACCAAACGACCGTCCGTCCGTGTACACAATATTTCAAAACGTGTTGAACATTTCATTCCTGTTACAAGATCTCTATTGCTCATGGCATTATCTCAACCTGATTAGATCACGGCTGTGATTGGCCAAATTATGGAGCCATGGTAACTATCTCGATAACTTCGCTCAGTACGTGACATTTCAAAAAATAAATATGTTCAACATTTCGTTTCCATATTACACGGTTCGGATCTCTTCCTCATTCAACACAAAAGACGGGGGACCTGGAGTATCAGCTCCTTGTTTTTCCTCACAATTGTTATCCTTCCTGGTTCTCTACTGTCCCTCCATTTCGATCTTCCACTTTCCTTCTTCCACCTTTTCCAAATTTCTGCATTCTGTCACTACCTGGGTGTTTCATCGACTCGCACGCTCTGCACACCTCCAATTAGGCACTCATCAGTGTGAACCTTTACTCGCACGTTACACTTCGTTTTGCCGTGGTTTCTGCGATACATTTTAAGGTTAAATCGATCAATCCTGTCCGATTGTACAAGCCTATTATGACGCGTTGGAAGAACGAAAATAAACCATTAATATAATATTCCTTTGTTGGTGAAGAGAAAGACAACTTGGTTACAAAACGGACACATGGCACCTCACACACAACGGGCACAGGTTCTGTGCGGAATGCTCGATGAATACAAAATGGCGTCAAATTGAAAGTTGTCGCTACTCCTAATATATAAGGAGTCGACCACAGCATTCCCCCTCCGTCACCATCCCCAGTAAAGGAGCCGTAATGGCAGAACGCAGAAGATGGAGATTTTAGCTCTCAGATCTGAAGCCAGTACTAACTTCCATTAGCTCATTCATTGGAATCTCCCGTGATGAAGCTACTTCCGAGGGCCTTTCACTTACTCACCGCAGGCAGGTTGGTGGTCTTTCCGTCTTCTACCGACTCCTCTCCGGCCTTGCTCCCCCCAGCTCTCTCTGGGCTCTGTCCCACAAATATTCCTACAGGTCGCACAGGATCTGCCTGCAACCCTCTTATGGTTAAACTGCCAAAATCTCGGCTCTCTGCTCACCTTCACTCCTTCATTCCTCTTTTCTCCCGCCTCTGGAACAAACTCCCTCACTCTCTTCAATCCCACTCCTCCCTCCAGGTCTTTAAAACAGCTGTTCACCACCATCTCTTATCTTCCCCCATCCAAAACCTTGATCTCTTCGACCCCCGCGAATTCACCCCAGATACACTTTTTTGAAATACCAACTTCTTTCCTGGAAGTCCTTGGTGTCCTTGTGTTTATAGTTCTCCCACCTCCTCCCCCCCCCCCCTTCCCACGCCACCTCCCCCCAAGCCCCCTCCCTCCCACACATTCCCGATGTCCCTGCTCTCAAATGTTGTGTTTATGTGCTTCCCCTTCTCTCCCCATCTTGTCTACCGCTCCCCTTTTTATATACTTTGTTTGTTTGTCTGTTTGATTTGTTTGTGTGATAAATGTTAGCTCTTTCATGAGCCTCGATTATGTATACAAAAACAAACAAACTCAAGTATCAGCCATACTCACTTTTTTGATTGATGGGTTTGCACACCTTGATGCATATACACAAACTCATTAAAACCGTTACTTGAAAAATACTCCATTGTATGTAACTATTTTATTGCACATCAGTTGCATTTTAGCCCCTTCAGGCTAACACAGCTCTCCCATTCGTATCCCAGCACCCAAAATGGGTTCGTTTCGGGTCGCTAGTTGCAGGGAATCCATCGTCCTTGCTATGGGAACAAACAGGCAATGCTTTTGCCACACTGGTCTGGCACAAAGCAGCCGCTCCTTCCCCAATCCCCCACATCAAGAACCATACACCTCACGGCTCCCCGTGACCCCACTTCAGCTCGTTACAATCTTCATTCAATCTGCATGCCGAAAAAAGCCTCCATTACTGAAAACTCACCTTCCAGTCCCAGCCTGTCTCGGCATCATTCATCTGGTGAGCATTTTCACATGCTCAACATACTCTCTACACAAAACATGCAAACCGAAAGAAATATCAGTCTCAGCAAAGATCAAAAAAACTCCTTCACCTTTTACACTCGCATGCAAACACCAGTAATCACTATTGAGGTGCGAAACACGTCACACCTCATATATATATATACTTTAAAAGAACCTGAGTGCCCACTATCTGCGTTACAATGCAACTCCTCGTCCTTGCATCTCAAAGTATCCCACAACCCCCCCACAGCACCCCCTTTGCTTCCTTCATCTCCCAAGTCCTCCCTCCATTTCTAACAGCCCCAAGCCATCACCTTGGTAACTGTTGATATGGAAATAACCAAAAGGGTTCTCAGCATGGAAAAGTAGATCAATGAACTCTACTTTGAGCAGCATCATGTGTTTCATAGGTTTGAGATACTAAAGAACAATACAATGCAGTAAAAGATCATCGTGCAGGCACAATGTCGGAGAAATAGATTGAAAGAGAAAGTAAATAATTTAATAAAATGCACAAACACAGAGCCTTTTCTGAACACAAGACGAATGAGTCCAAAGAGACATTTTGTGAGCAATCGGCGAGGAAAAGTCGACAAGTGAGATTGGTAGAGTGTTTTAAATAATCAAATAACAGCAAAAACTAATCTGCTGGAGGAAGCGACCAAAAAGAAGGAAGGAAAAGCACTTTTGGCTGATTAATTGTGTGTTTTGGTTATCAAAGTTATGATGCGTGTTACACTCGTCATCGATACATGACTAGCTGGGTTACCTTGTACACACACACGCATATATATATATATATACACACATACATACACACAATTCCCAGAATGCTCAGGGGCTGCTCCGGCAACACCCAAATGTATGAAATCCCTGATATACACACACACACACACACACACACACACACACACACACACACACACACACACACACACACACACACACACACACACACACACACAATGGTAGTTAAGAGTTTTCTTCTTCTTTGGTATACAGCACAAAGCTGTGGGGTAGCATCACTGGTTGAGGACGTGTCTGTGCCGCTGATGCAGTGCCCTCTGTAGGTTAGGCAGGAATTAATAAATTGGCTCCATGGTGCCTGGAAACACCAGGATGACAGTTGATAGCTGGGTTAGGATTCAAATCCAGGTTGGACAGCTCAGAAGCAAGGGTGCCTACCTCTCAGTCATTGTGTCTGCCTGTAGACAAGTATAAAACATAGGGGCAATACACCTGGTGCTCACCTGGTAGAATAAACAGTATACTGCACCGACTAAGGGTATTTTAAACCAATTTCAATGCTTGTTAGAAGACAGGGCAGCATGTACAAACAAATACCTATTTTGGGGGGAAACCCCCACTCCCCCCAACCCCATATACCTCCTAAGACCCAAATTTTTATGATGCCTTGAACAAACATTGGTACAGCATGGGTAATTAAGGTTGTGGTGAAGTTTCATCGTAATTGCGTGTGTAGTTTCTGAGAAGAAAGCCAATACCTATTTTGGTGCGCAGCCCCCCCCCCCCCCACGCCCCACAGACCCCTAAAGGGGCAGATTTTTTTTTATGCCGTGAACAAACTTTGGTACATCACGGGTGGTGAAGGTTGTGGTGAAGTTTCATCAAAATTGTGTGTGTAATTTCAGAAAAGAAAGCAAATTCTTATTTTGGGGGGTCAAACCTGGATCCATTTTGACCCCGGTAAACCCCCTTAACCCCGATTTTTTAAATGCCGTGAACAAACTTTAGTCTTCTTATCGTGTCCACGGACAGTCTATACATGGCCCAGCCAAAACTGGACACATTTTTGCGCCTTGTTGTTGAATTCAGCAAGATCTGCAACAGTGCAGGGTTCCTCTAGCGATGGACATTGCAGGAGATGTTGCAATGGTTGCATGGTCTGTGGCTCAGTTCCACATTCACAAGTTGTCGGGCTGGTTGTATATCCCCATTTGTTTAGTGACACCTTTGCACGACCTACTTCAGTCCTAAGTCTGTTAAGGCACTTCCATGTTATCCAGTGACAATTGGTTCCTGGGGGGGGGGGCTTTCATCAAGTAGAATTTCCATCGCTGGGGGTTGTTCCAGACTGGCCAGCCTGTCTTTCCACAAAGCGATGCGGGTTTCAGATGGGGTTGATTGTAATAAAACGACACTGTTCATGAAGCTCTTCCTGACTTCACGTGGCTGAGTGTAGGTGTATGACCATGCAGAGAGTGCCTCTCATCTGATGTTTGACGGAGTCGCTCTTTCTTGCTGGCTACCGTTCTTCTTATATCAGGGGGAGCTATACCAGCCAAGATATATAGGCTGTTGGTGTTTGTTGCTTTTAAACAACCTGTGATAGATCAGCAGCTTGCATTCAGAACGGCATCCATGTTCTTAGTATGAGTAGATCATTCCCATACAGGGTAGGCATATTCAGCAGTCGTATAGCAAAGAGCAAGTGCACTGGCTCTCAATGTTTTCGAGCTTGCTCCCCATCTTGTGTTAGTGAGCATATTCGGGATGTTGTTTCGTGCGCTCACTTTTGCCTTTGTCTTCTCGATGTGGTTATTGAAGATAAGGCATCAGTCAAGTGTGGCTCCTAAATAGGTAGAGTGCTCGCAATGCCTCAGTGTTGCTCCACACCAGGTGACTTTAAGCTGGCGTTTGGCTTCACTGTTTCTGAGGTGGAATGCACAAACTTGGGTCTTTGTTGGATTTGCGCGAAGGTGGTTTTCTTCATAGTAGCATATTAGTCCCTCCAAGGCCTCAGACAGCGTTTTCTCCACAGTGTTAAAATCAGTGCTTTGGGCAGTGAGAAGCGTTCACGGCACCAGGTAGAAGCGTTCACGGGACAAGGTAGAAGCGTTCACGTCGCGGCCCTGTTTCAACCAATTCTACCACCACCACGCACAGCAAGTAGTGTATGCAACATTATCGTACCGCCGACTTTGATCAAATACCAAGATCAAGATCAAGTTTGATCAAGTAGTGAACAAACTTTAGTCACAACACAACAAATATAATTTGTGCCAAATTTGGTCGCAATCCCATCAGCGGTTTCGGAGAAAAGTTTCAAGTGTTTCTGGATGGACGGACTGACTGACGGACAATGCACCATCGCATAAGCATCCCTGAACTTTGTTCCAGGTGAGCTAAAAAGGGAGCGGCATAGTAAAGAAGATGAGTTTGGTTGGGGTTGACAGGCAATGTCATAATGATGGAGTGGTAACAGCAGAGGTAAGAAAAGAGTGAGCGATATTATGGTCGGGGGAAGGGTAGAGGAGAGGGGTAGTGATGGAGGGTGAGTAGCTGTATGTGAACAGGTGGAAGAAGGTGGGATATTTGGCTGTCTGGGAAAAGAAGAAAACAAATAGTCTGGTGATTGGACTCCTCCATGGGAATGCACATTGTAATAACAAGCATTGCGTGCGTTCGTGAAAGCATCCCGATGGGTGGCCGGTCATTTAGTTCCTAAAATTTGCAGTAAAAGGAAAAGTCTTGATGAACACAATGAGATTTGGTGGGAAAGGCCAAGGCATAATAGCACTGTCACTTGCTTCATCAAATGATGCATTGAGGAAGTCATAAATTGCAATAATTACCACCACCATGGCAATCTGCACGTTATCACCATGATTCAGACCGCTTCAGGCATGGCATTACCTATCATGTATGGCACAGTCTGAAATACGAGCGACATAAACTGTGAGCAGAGTCTACGATGACAAAGTGACACTTGTCATGAAAGCCGGACAACGCCGTGTGATGGAAAACTCCCTGTGCGGTCATATTTTCTCTTTCTATTTTCTTTGTCTGACTGCTAATATTTCTTGCATTCATTTCCTTTTATCTGACTCCACTGTTATCCTTTTTAAGGACATCTAGGCCAACGCTGAAATTATTAAAATGGGAAGAAATGTTTGTGAGAGTAGTGGCTTTTTGGGGGGATGTGCCAAGTCTTTCCAAAGCTTCAAAAATTGTGGGCCCTTATGTGTGACTATCATAGCGACAAGATGACGAGAAGAAGGATGAACCACGGCCTTCCAAGAATGGTCGGTTCTGAATGTGAGACGAGTCGGACGCCGTGCGATCGTCATTTGGTGGTGCGGCTCAGCTGATGTCATCCTTTTGGTTTCCCGGAAGACTTCGGCCGATGGCAAGAGTCTGTGGATCACAGGTCCACAGATTGTGATATGTGGACATATTGAGAACATATTGAGGATTTTGAGAACCATTGCTCTCAAAACCCTTGAAGAAGATGGGAATCATTGCTCTCAAAAGAATGGTCAAACAAAACCTCTAATGTTCCTTCAACGTTGCACACCCAATAGGACGAGTACAGGTGACGAGTACAGAACCACTGCCGTTGCCATCACGACATTCTTGAGATGTGATGAGGGATCAGAATACCATGGACCATGGTGCTACTAGATAACCACTCAGCTCCCCAAAAAACTAGAGCTTCCAGGGAAGCAGAACTCAACTGAACTGACTGGACAACCTCACACACCAAGTTTCATCAAAATCCATAAATATTTGTGGACGTTAGTCTTAACGTCGTTTCGGAGCTGAAAACAATATGGCGGCCTCTGGCGGCCATTTTGTGACGGATCGGGTTGGAATGCAATAGCAACCTACCTTGTGTGGTAAGGGTTAAACATTCTAAGTTTGATCAAAATCTGTTAATATTTGTGGACGCCAGAGTGTTAACGTCGTTTTCATGACCAAAAACAAAATGGTCGCCTAAGTCCGCCATTTTTCAACGGATCGGGCTGAAATGTAACACCAACCTGGTCCTTGGGGTAAGGATGCTGCACGTCAAGTTTGATCAGAATCGGTTGATATTAGTGGACGCTGGATTTCATTTATATAATCCCGTTTCATCGTAGTCATAACGAATGGGACCATGTTAAGTAGGTACACACTGTGTGCAGCGGTGTTGAAGCATCCTCTAGGACACAGGCAGGTGGCACGTTACACATGTAAAGTCGAAAAGTTAACGGACGACAGACGACGGACGCCGGAGGGTTCAGTATGTGATGAACTCAACTGGACGGTAATCCAGTTGAGTTAAAAATCAGTGCGGATTTCAGAGAACAAGCTGTGCATTTGCATATATTAGGTGTACCAGAAAGTAATGTTTTTAAGCTGTGTACACAGATACAAAAGCTGTTTAGCAAAAGAAAAAGCTGTACACATATACAAAAGATGCATACAAAAGTTGTGTACACAGCTTTAAAAAACGACATTACTTTCCAGTACAACTAATATAAAGAAAGAGTTCAAGACCAAGCAGGAACCTCAGATGGTAAATTTTGCACTTCTGCACTAGATAACTCACAAACATCCTCTTCCACCCACCCTCCTTACCCCACAACCTCCATCCAAAGCACCCAAAGGTTAATCAATCAACCTTCCTCGAGCAAGAGCAAGCCTGCCCTACTTACTTGCCACATATATGTCTGTTGCCTTTTATAACCAACTAATCCTTCTAGCTTCATCAGTGATTACGCTCACCCCAACAAGTGCTTCCAAACCAGAATAAACACACAAGCAGGTTGAAAAGCCTTCACCACCACCAACCCCCGAGGCAGGTGTGCAGTCACAGAGAGGCAACTTAGAATACATGCACCTAGCCCTATTAAAGCGACCATGATGTGGTTTCTTGTATTCCCAATTAGATGTTGTAACATGCAGTTTTGACTGTATAATAGATACGATATTGCCTTTATGGAGCAGGAAAGGCACGATGGAAAGCGCTCGATTGGAAAATAAATTTCCTTTTACTCCATATTCTTTCCTCATTTATACTTGGATATTATTTGGAATTTTATAATCCCGTTTCATCGTAGTCATAACGAATGGGACCATGTTAAGTAGGTACACACTGTGTGCAGCGGTGTTGAAGCATCCTCTAGGACACAGGCAGGTGGCACGTTATACATGTACAAGGGTATCGACAGCAGAGTGAAAGGTACACGAGATGTCGGGAGGTATAATTCAAAAACCAACATGGCAGCTTTTACAAATAAAAAGTCTCACAATTTTGAAATCCATTCTGTGAAATGAATCCATGGAGGGAAAGTTGCTTTGACAGATTTATAGTACATTTGGGTTTAAAGGGACATTCATTCTGCAAGTAAAAGCAAGTCCCATAAAACTAGTGGTCAAATCAAAGCGAGTCATTTGAGAGCATAAAACACAAAGCACGAGTATTAATTTCATGGTTGTCCAAAGCAGGTGGATGCCTCAAAGAGTGCTTGCTTCGAGCAGGGATCTATTGTGTGTCCTCCTTTCTTCATCAACATCCCCCACAAACCACGACTGTGTGCTACTGTGCTAGTTCAAAACCTACAGGCTACCCTTACCCGCTTTTAAGTAGAAATGTTCTGCGGTACTTACTGACTCACACACAGACAGGAGGTGAGTAGGGAGTGAGCGGAGGATGAACGAGAAAAGGACATTAAAGAGGAATGCCATAAAACAACTGCTTGCCATTCCTCTCCGAGCACATAGCTCATCGATGCTGGATTCAGTGTTAAAATCCTATCGAGTCGAAAGTCCCTGTAATTAATGCTTTCAATAAGACAGAAGCAGGTTGATTATCCCTTTGAAAAAGGCCATCAATAGTATTTCCAAACTGCATCTTGTAACAAGGATGTGGCCGTGGTACAAAAGGAGGCATCTGAAATTTCAAATTAACGATGATGCAGGAGGATGCACACGATATCCGATTGAAAATTTCTACAATTCTCCCAAACGCTTGTCTGAACTTGACCATTGTTGACGAGAGGAAAACCAGATGTGCACGACAGACCTTGTTGAGACGGTTGTTAGACTTGGCTAAAGAAAGAACAATATCGCTGTGATACGCTGACCTTGCAGAAATAGAAACGCAGGGGAGCAGAAACTGAATGCCTCTGGTATTTGCTAACACCATCTCCAGCATTGTGCTAAGGAAAGCATCACTTTCTTGGAACACATCATTGATGGAGATGAACATGGTGTTCAACTACTGAGCAAGGAGCTAGAGCCCAACTACGAGCCAAAACTAGTCTCAAACAGCAAAGTGGAAAGGCCAACTCCTCCGTGCGTGAAAAAAACTAAACGGCCACAATAAAGCATCAAAGTGTATCACTTCCTTGTGAAGCCTGATGTTGGCTTAACAGTTAATATGGCTGGCTTAAGATCTTAGGGTCTTGAGTTTGAGACCGTGTCGTGGCGTTAAATAACACCAGATGGGTTGACTCAGCCTGTAATCCTTCTGAGATCGGCAAAATGAGATTCAGCTCACTGGAAGCAGGAGCACTGCATCAGCGACACAGCCATGCTTCCAGTGATGATGCAACCAGCAGCCAGATTCTGCATACCAAATAATAAAAACTTCCTTATTTTAGAATTGCACAAAACAAGCATTGGAACGTTGCATAACTGGGCAAATTCACAGGGTTAACAGTGAATGGAGGCTACGACAATTTGTTTTTGCGTGATCATCTCCATTCCCATCCCTTAAACGTTGATTACCGTAGACCTCGGGGTCTTTGAGGAATTTGTTCAAAGTCAACATAAGAAGCCATGGTCACAGCAGGGATTTACAAGGGCAGAGACGACGAAGCTTTTAGTGGTGCAGAATGTCAAACTGGCAAGGCTTTAAAAGATACATCAAATTAAGGAAAAGGGGAAGTGGATTTTTCTTTCGATACTACTGTAAATACATCGGGGGTAATGGACATGTGACATAACAGAGAAGTAAGAACTGTGCACTTGAAAATATTTTAAAGACCCAAAAGACCACGAAGACCCAAAAGATGAAAAAGATACAAAATACCCAAAACACCCTGAAGACACTCAAGATCCTTAAGACCACTTTTACCTTTAAGACCCTTTCAATACTTTAGACACCTAGAGATCCCTTCACCCTTCCAACCTTTTATACCCTTTAAGCCTTTACACCCATGAATTCCCTTTCGACTGCTTAGACCTTACCATTTAGACCCCTTACACCTTTCAGACCGATTCGACAGCTTCGACCCTTGATCATTTAGAATTAGACGTTAGAGCTTTACACCACTTGGATCTTTTTTGATTACACATAAATTATATCACCAATATTACAAATAAATTCATACAAAATAAATGTTTTTCCTCCTTCCCTTTCCCCCCTCCCCCAAAACTGAGGGGCCTGTCAAAGCCACTCACCCCCCCCCCCCCCCCAAAATATGTACATGTAGTATATCTTTCCCCTCCCCCGATGGAAATGAATGAAAGATTAAACAGGATTACCTTTACTTCCGTATAATAATGATGATGATAACTTATAAAATAAGAACGAAGAAATACCTCTCGGCAATTTCCCGTATGTGGCGATATGTGAACGAAGGTCCGCCCCTCTCCCTACATTGTTGACTTTTTATTGTGACTACGTCTAAATGAAACATTTCATCATGCCGACTGTCATCAAATGGCAAAGTCCTTAAACTTATAAAATAAGAACGAAGAAATATCTCTCGGCAACTTCCCGTGTGTTATTTGGGCAGTGTGTGATATATACTGTGCCGATCTCGGCAATTTCCCATCTGTGCGGCAATTTCCCGTCTGTGCGTTAACTTTCATCGAATTTTCTTCCCGTTTTTTGCAACCAAGTCGAAAACCATCTTAGCGACTGTGAAAAAATGATATGAGATATCGAATTAGAGTTGAAATAAAACTGTGAGAGAGCGCAAGACACCACGGGCCTAACAAAAGAGGCCTCAAAGCTATGCGAGGAAAGAAAATGGTGGCGATTTGTTTTTGAATCCCCTTCCAGAATGGGTGGAACTACTCTCTCAACGAGGGAGACCACACCCAGGGGCAGACTCACAGACAGACGTGATCACCAATGGAGAATATTATATTGATGAGTTTGTGCTCATTTGGCCATTTATATATGCTTCAAAAACAAAAAGACTACTGAACCAATTCCAACCAAATTTTTCATGTCCCCTTGGGGTATTCCAAGCATGGTTTCTGTTTAGGAAGCATATCTGGGAGAGGTGCATATCTGGGGGACGTTCATTCTTAAACTATTTTAATATACAGGTTTTATTGTGCGGTATTGTACTTATAATAATTAATCAGTCATTGCATCTGTATGATGGAGTGCATACAAATACAACTAGAATGAAGTCGATGACACCATCCATCGCAAATCCCCACGCTGCCCACCTAAAGCAAAGTTGAAAGATGGCAAAAAACGAATTACCCAATATCGGATGTTGATTTTAAAACTTTTTTTCCCATTTTGTTCCGTGATCCTATGTCCCCACCCCTTTGGGCATGAACCGGGGGCTAAATCCAAAAAAATTGTTACAGGCTTCATGTGCCCCCAAATGTTGATTGCATATACAAAGTTTCATTTTAAAATATTTAAACACGTCAATGCCCGTCATTGCATATATTTTGTACTTGACCGTTTCATCCCACTCCAGGGTTGGGGCCAAAACTAACACTGCTCTTGCACCTTATTGCCATGTGGTGATTATAACTACCAAGTTTGGTGAATTTCAGCACAACCTCTTAAGAGATAGTGTGACGGATGGACAAACGGAGCTGATGACACTATTCGCCCTGTTTTTCCCCATAAAAAGGGTGGGGATGACCGATTAATTATTGTAAGTAATGCTCAATAAAACCTGCATATTGAAAGAGTTTTAGAGCAAATGATTTACTGGGGAGGGGGTAACACGACTTCCAGGTCACCCTGTATACTCGAAACATCTGCTCACGGTCGATGCGAAAACACAGGGATGGAAACTCTAGTACTGTCAGTAGCCGGAGGATTTCTACACCTCGAACTCGTATACAATAAATATATTGGTCACGATGTTGTACCTTGTCAAACCTCCTTTGTGTCGTCTTGCAGCAAACACGGAAGCCAGATTGCATTGCAACATTCCAACCCGTTATGGATTTGAGAGTTTGTGCTTGGCATCGAATTGTTACAAGCGGTTTTATATAACTCTTTGGCGGTCAAAAAGATAATACATTTGTTATATTTCTGCATTTTAAAGTTAACCTTTGCATTAGAAGTGAATCTCGTGTGCTTATAAAACATGAAGGGTATATTAAAATATAAAATTGTTGAGCAACTATTCCTTTTCGAATTTGCAATTTTTCATTCCAAATCGAGTCATTTCGACTTTTTGCGCTCGTTTTTGCGCTCGTTTTTGCGCTTTTTCAACAAACGATGAATACAACAAATTACACAAATACTCGATTTCCTGATTGAATAGTAATGAAATGGGGAAATGGAATTTTTATGGGGATGTAAAGCATGATCGGTGGCAGCTTTGTGGAGACGCGTTAGAATGTGCTCGATTTCAACACGACTGAAATAAAGTTTGATATTGACAGGTCATCAAAATAATCCTGGTTCTCACTGCCAAACTCTGCCACTTGGCCCTCGTTACAGTTTGATTTGCAGCAATAATTTATTTACTTGCCTTGTCTTAACTAGCCTATCTACTTTAATGCCAACCGAAGGCCTCCCTCAACATGATCCATTCTCTTCCATTCGATACCGTTGGACTGCGGTACATTTTTCAATTTCATCTCTTCATCTCGTCTTTGGTCTATTTGGCGTGCTTCAAAGACCTTCTCTAGGTCGACAGTTTGTAATTGTTGTGGTGCACCAGTCGTTCTTTCTTCTCGATTTGTATGTGTCCGGCCCAGTTAAATCTCAGTTCCTTTCCAATGCGACTTTCTCGCCCATTCGGTCGAGTGTAATTTTAATCGGAAAACTAGAGCGAAGTGGACGGCGCGCGATCACGAATCCCCACACTTCCCACATAAATCAAAGCTGAAAGATCGCAAAAACCTCCACTACGAATGACCCAATATCACATTTTCAGTCAATTTTCTTTCCTTTTGACCCCTGTAACCCTACATCACCACCCCCTGGGGCATAAACTGGGGGTCATATCCCAAAAATCATTACAATATTTCATGCGCCCCCCAATGTTTATTGCGAGTACAAAAATTCATTTTTAAAATGTTTTTACGTGCCCGTAATTGCATTGTCTGGTATTTGACCTTTTGACCCTGCCGCAGAGGGCAGGGCCAAAATGATACTGCTGTCAGACCTTCTTGCCATGTGGTGATCATAACTACTTTGGTGAATTTAGGCACAACCGTTTAGGAGGAGATAGTGTGACAGACGGACAGTCAGAGAGATGGACGGAGCAGATTACAATGACCACCTTTAGAGGCCATTTTTCCCTGCAGAGCAAGTGTTGGCCTTTTTCGGGCACTGTGGTCCCCTTTTGAAGCAATGTTTTATGGCCCGATGCCCTTCCTGCCGCCAACCCTGTTGGTCACCTCTTGCAACACACAGGGAATTACCAGTGAACTGGTACTCAATTTGCTGACCTCGGAAGGATGACAGGCTGAGTCAACCCCCCTGGTGTTAATTCAGCGATTTGACCGGGATTTGAACCCAGGATCCCAAGCTGGCACCCTAACGGCTAAGCCAACACCAGGCCATGGAGCAGATTACAATAACCCCCATTATTTTCCGAAATGTGTGGGAATAACAAGGGTCCCTCACCAACCCACAATGCAAGGTGGTGAGTATCGCAAAACCCCTCGACATGACGTCGCAACCTAATTATTTACAGGAATATTATTTTATGAGATATCATCCACCACTAAGCCTTTAAGGCCACTCGAGGTGGGGGCTACACAAACGAAAGTATAGATATTAGACAGAAAAGAGCAATCTATTGACATTCCTCTTGAATTGTGGTAGGTTGGGATAGAGGGGAAAGCAGGATGCAGGTAAACTGTTCCAGAGTGATGCCGTGCGGGAGAAAAAAACAACCTAGAATAATACATCTTAGACCTACTCATTGGGACAGATACAGTGTATGGATGGGAAGAAACTACCAAAGATGTAGAGCACCTTAAAGTATGCTCAGGTGGAACAACCTGTGATAGACCCTCAGAGCACATTCCATGGTAAATATACAATGGTTTTTCCATGGTAAATATACAATATCAAAGGCAAGTGTACTGGCTGTGACAAATAGGATAAAAATATTCTTGACAATGTTGTGAGAAAGTCTAAGCCTAAGGTAAGGCATGTTGCCGCTTATGTTGTTCAAAGGAGACTTTTGGGAAGATTATTGTAATATTTGAAAAAGGAATCATTGAAAACCTGGATTTGAGTAAAACTTTAAAATGCACAAGCAGTGACAATTCTAGAAGCACGAGTTTGCACGGTCCATGAGGAAGAATAAACGTAGGAGAGGGATGGGTACTTCGCACAGAGCAAAATGAGGGAGAGTGTGTGCATGAGGGCTGAACACTTCAAAAAAGGAACGTGAAGGAAGACGATCTAAGGATACAGTTGGTGAGCCCGAGTATTTATGGGAAAAAAATCCATCCGTTCTACTCTTGACATTTCATAACCGGGTGTTTACACGTGTCGAAATTCATCATTTTGAATTGGCCTGCTATTATTAGTCCCACACCGGTGTACAGGGGACTTTAGGTTTGCACGCCATCCCTCCGTCTGTCAGTCAGTCTGTCAGTCCGTCAGTCCATCCGTCCGTCCGTCCGTCCGTCCGTCACGCAAAGAACAGCTTTCTGGACTTTTTTTCTAAACGCTTAATGCTAATGATTTCAAACTTGGCACATGGTTTCCTCATGATAAGTTACAGATCAAGTTCGAACTTCACGACGTTTCGATCATTTTTGACAAAGTTATGGCACTTTGAACCTTGGTAATTTCCCCAACAGTTTTCCGGACGACAGACTGCCGGTAGGGGACATGTATTGCAGCGCAATACTCAAATGCTTGTTTATTTTGAACCAATAACTTTCCTTTCTAATCGGCTTCGTATCTGCACGTGAATCCTTCGCCACAACCACCGCCATTAGTCATCCGTTCCTTTATGTTTTCAGTGAAACTTTTGTTTGTGCAATTCGCATCCGCTGTATGATCTACATGGTGACAAGGTGCAAGAATTGAGGATGCGAGTCAGGTGTTGATATTTCCCTTTGTCAAGTTTCCTTTTCTCTGCCCTTGCGAAGTCCTGATAATAGCAATATATTATTTTTGTTTCCACCGGCGTTTATTATGGGAGTTTCACGGGTTATTAAAATCAACATCTGAGTGGTTATGAATCCACAAGGGTTCTAAGAAATCAAGGTGGTCAACCACACATTTCATTTACAGAAAAGTACAACATTTGCAAATGACAAATATCAGTCAAAAAGGTTTCTTATTTTGAAAAAATATATATATCATCCACAAGCAGGTGCAAACAAAACAAGCACATTTACCAAAACAAAATTTACCAAAGCACAAAACAAGCACATTTACCAAAACAAAATTTACCAAAGCACAAAACAAGCACATTTACCAAAACAAAATTTACCAAAGCACAAAACAAGCACATTTACCAAAACAAAATTTACCAAAGCACAAAACAAGCACATTTACCAAAACAAAATTTACCAAAGCACAAAACAAGCACATTTACCAAAACAAAATTTACCAAAGCACAAAACAAGCACATTTACCAAAACAAAATTTATCAAAGCACAAAACAAGCACATTTACCAAAACAAAATTTACCAAAGCACAAAACAAGCACATTTACCAAAACAAAATTTACCAAAGCACAAAACAAGCACATTTACCAAAACAAAATTTACCAAAGCACAAAACAAGCACATTTACCAAAACAAAATTTACCAAAGCACAAAACAAGCACATTTACCAAAACAAAATTTACCAAAGCACAAAACAAGCACATTTACCAAAACAAAATTTACCAAAGCACAAAACAAGCACATTTACCAAAACAAAATTTATCAAAGCACAAAACAAGCACATTTACCAAAACAAAATTTACCAAAGCACAAAACAAGCACATTTACCAAAACAAAATTTACCAAAGCACAAAACAAGCACATTTACCAAAACAAAATTTACCAAAGCACAAAACAAGCACATTTACCAAAACAAAATTTACCAAAGCACAAAACAAGCACATTTACCAAAACAAAATTTACCAAAGCACAAAACAAGCACATTTACCAAAACAAAATTTACCAAAGGAGAAAACACCAAAACAAGCAAAACAAGACCATTTACCACCTTTCTGGTAAAACAGCAATGGCCTTCCTGTGAACCTCAAGGCCCAAAGTCTTCAATTACATCTCATTCACAAGAGAATCAAACCCTGACTAGACAACCTAGACATAAGCACATGGCCAAGGTAGATAGAGCCATCCTACCGCTGCGGTCAGTTCGCCAATACGCCGACATGAAGCGTTTACAAATCAAATTTGAACAGTAGCAAAATCTACAGGAGCTACCACCACGTGCACCACTAATCGTACTATTTTGACGTGCGACTGCTCGTCTTGGTTACTAACGTTCACCGGAGCATCGAGTTCTAAGGGAAGAAGCTGGTGCGGCGAAGCTATCTCAACAGCTGCTTGCCATTCAAAGCGATGCTGCTCTGTGAGCTTTCCCACGCCTCATAAATGCTGAATAATTGCCGTTACAGAATGAATAAAACATGAGGATGACACTCGCCATAACCCCGATGCCTGTTCCTGACTATTACCTCCGTCGCTCTTCAAATTTCATTTATGTGGTCTTCGCTTCGAACCTCTGAGCTACCAAAAGTATACTCTCACTATTTGGATGCAAACCATGGTCTGAAACCTCACTCCAAGCCTCACCGCCTGTCTCTTTAATCCTTTCTCTGCTTTGAAATGTACGCAAGACAAAGACATTTACAGATTGAGTGAATTACCAAATGAGTGAGGAAACAAGATCTGACGGGGATAGGGCAAATGCGAAGCGATTATAAAGGGTCCACACGAGTGGCCAAACAATTGCAAATACTTTGCAAATAAAAGATGGAGTAAGATAGAAAAAAAGCAAATGATAAAAGCTTCGCTATCTTGTAATTTTACATATAATACCCGTGCTATACAGTCAGCACAACCACTCTTTTAGGCAAAAGATATACTGTTTTTATGAGATCTGAGAGATTAAAAAACAAAACAAAAAAAGTAATGAATGAAATGTTTAAGCATTTTGACAGAACTTTTTGAAAATGGAATTATGACTATTCGGAGGGGTAGCAGGAGTAACATACGTGTGATATAAAGGTATGACATATCACTTTGCGAGATATATATATATATATATATATATATATATATATATATATATATATATATATATATATATATATATATATATATATATATATATATATTGTGAGAAACAACCTTGTTCTCACCAAATTAGTGCCCCGCCCACCACGTCACGTGACCTCCTTTCAGCCTCACGCGATTGGGTGGCTATTCGGCACGCGATTGGTGGAGGGGGAGAGAGCCGGCCGCCATCTTGTTTGTGCGACGGACGTGGCTCGAAGGCGTCGAGTGGAAAATAGAAAAAAGGGGATTTTTTAAGCCTCACGACAGCCGAGTTGTGCTGATCGTTTATAGTTCTGTATTTTAAGAGTGAGTAACTCCGGAAGAGAACGAGTGATTCCCGGATATCGTAGATTGGAACTGTGAGTCATATTGCCTGTGTCGTGTTTGGAGCTTCTGGTGCCGACAGTTCCTGCAGGCTTTGTGCTGTGTATTCCACTCTGTTACCATCCATTGTTTTTGAGATTGAGCCAATAAATCATCGTGCCTACCCCTAGAGGCCGGTTAAAACACAGTTGTGTTTATTGAGTTCTCTTTGTCCACCCCGTGGACTACTTGAAGCCCGGACATTAACGTCAGTATTCCGTGCTGGAAGCCTTTAACAGCCGGGATCGCAACAAATGGGTTGCTCGTCCAAGGATCATTCAAGTAAGAGACATTCGAACTGAGACGGGAATTCTGCAGTGGACGACATCTTCCTGCATCTGCTCATCGTTTTCTCACCAGCAGACGCCATCTTGGAGGAACCTTCTCACCAGCAGACGCCATCTTGGAGGAACTTTCTCACCATAGGACGCTATCTTGTGTGGTACTTCACTACCGGATAAGTGAATAGTTTCCGGATCCCTCCAAACAAACCGACATTAAAAAAAAAAAAAAAAAAAAAAACGTGAGTTATTTGTACGTTGCATTTTTCTCATTGGCAATTTGATGTGCGTTGGTGATATTGTGTAGTTCGTGTCGTATTTCCCCAACAGAGCGTTGTGTTTGAATTACGTGTACCACCCCAATATTGTTTGCCTCCCCTGGGTGAATTGCCGTCCCATGTGGTGAAAGATATTGCTGAAATATTTCGATCCAGCCTCCTTTTAGACTCAGTGTTTTGTGCCTTGTCTTATGATAACTCGTAGCCAAGCTATGTCGACCAGAGAAGTGAGAGTTCAACCTGATCATGTTGACAGTCACGTGGGTGGCGATGTGAGCGACGCAATCAGCCTTGACCCGGTCACTAAACCCGATATGTTAGGAAGCGATCCCATCATGACTAAATGCATGCGTTCGACCTTCTGGACCGGGCTGACTCCGGTTCAACAACTCGACATGTATAACAGGGAGAATGACAGGGCAGAGGCAGAGCGTATTAAGCGAGAAGACCGAGAGCATGCGGCAGCAGAGAGAGAGCATGCGGCAGCAGAGAGAGAGCATGCGGCAGCAGAGAGAGAGCATGCGGCAGCGGAAGCTGAACGCGTCAGAGAGCATGAGTTGCGAATGTTGACTGAACGACTGCGGGCAGAGGTGTCTGCTGCAAGCGTCCCGGAAACTGTTCATGTTCGTTTGCCGGACTGGACGGGAGACACGAAGCCAGAAGCGTATCTGGAGATGGCGGAGAAGTTGTTGGCTTCCGGTGGCATTGATGAGAGCTTGTGGGTCGGCCATCTTGTTAGCCATCTATCTGAGAAGGCGAGGGAGGTATATGCGAGGATGGCAACCGAGGACGCAAACAAATACAGGAAATTGAAGGCCGAGATTTTGAACGCCTATGCGGTGTCCGCGTGTATTTATAGGCGTAATTTTTTCAGTTGGACTCGTCAGTCCAGTCAAACCTATGAGGAACATTCGCGGGTCTTGTTGGAACAGCTGCAGAGATGGTTCAAGGGGAGCAAGGTTGAGTTACCTCAAGCGGTTGCGGAACTCCTGGTGCGTTACCGTATCGATCAACAGCTTCCGCCTGACTTAGCGTTGTTTCTTGTCGACAAAGACACTGTTTCCTTGTCAGACTGCGTCAACCTTATTGATAAACATGTTTTGGCGTGCAAAATGTTGCAAGTCACGCAGTCGCGTCGTAAGACGGAGGATTCTGCGATCAAGACCGCCCCCCGTCTGCCCGGCGGCTGGATCGAGGGGAAGGGTTCTCCGATGCCCTCCACTGGTGGCGGTCGCGAGCTGCAGGCCAGGGCACGGCCCTGGTGCGATTTCTGCAAACGCGTGGGGCACGGTGGAGACCGCTGCTTCTCTAACCCAGCTAGTCCGGCCTACCGAGGCAACCCTGCTGTTAAATCGGAGGGAGGTCAGTGGAGGTCATCAACTGGGCCCTCGCACACGACGGTGGCATCGGTGACAGAGGTCACTGCCACCGAGGCTAATTCCATTCATCCTCTGTATCAGGATTATTCAGGGACAGCCTTAGTGGGTGGCCCTGATTCGGTGCTGAAGTTTGAGGCCCAATACCTTCGGGATACTGGGGCGACACTGTGTGTTCTCCGGGCGGGGGTAGTTCCGGCCTCTCAGATGCGTTATACCGGCGAGTATATCATCCTTCGGGGCATTAACCAGGTTCCTGGCCGGTATCCCCTTGCCCTCCTCGAGGTCCAGAGTGACATTTTTACGGGTCCAATGACCTGTGCGGTGGTACCCTACTACCTGGTACCCGGGGTCTCCTTGCTGATTGGCAATGATGCCATGGCCAGGGAGGAGTCATTGACTCTGACCTGTGGGGTGGTCACTAGATCCCAGAGTAAACAGGCGGAGAGAGTGGCGGAGTCAGACATATCTTCACTCTGGCCCGAGGAGCCTAGCGCCTCGACTCCAGTTCCCGACGGTGACGTTGCGTCAGTTGAAGTCCACCCGAGCCTCCCGTCAAGCCAACCTCAGGTGCCGTGCTCCTCAGGGACCGCTCCCGCCTGTAACACGGGGACCCCAGCTACGTGTTCGCCGGTCGGCGAATCCGGGGAGGAGGATCAGTCCTCCGAGGCGGTTAGCGACCTCAGTTCTGGGCCGGAAGTCACTCCCGCATTGTCTGCGGTAACCAGTTTAGTGGAGGATCAGCACTTCGATCCCACCCTTGCCATCCTCTGGGAAATGGGAGAAGACTCCGAGCCGGGACGAGCAGGCTACTATGTGAATGGTGCAGGTGTGCTGATGCATAAGTATTCCCCAAAGAACATGTCCTCCACCCAGACGTGGAAGGTTCGACACCGAGTTGTCGTACCGGGGAGGCATCGTCAGTCAGTCATGCAATTGGCCCATGACAATATTTCCTTTATTCCTCCCGAAAGAGACTTGCTCCTCGGTCCGTTTTCCCTCCTGTAAACGCTTTCCCCAACTTGAGTTTGGCCCCCTTGTCTCTCTATTGTGCTTTGTGTGAAGGGTAACTCTTGTGGGGTAGATATTAATGCGGTGTATTGTGTTTAATATTGTGTTGTGGATAAACCTGGTTCATTGTATAAGCCTGTTAACGATTACCGCCATCATATTGCCATGTGATTTGCACCTACTACAAATACTGGTTTCAAAACGCCGTCTATCCGACGGGTTTTTTACTTAGGTGGGGAGGACTGTGAGAAACAACCTTGTTCTCACCAAATTAGTGCCCCGCCCACCACGTCACGTGACCTCCTTTCAGCCTCACGCGATTGGGTGGCTATTCGGCACGCGATTGGTGGAGGGGGGGAGAGCCGGCCGCCATCTTGTGCGACGGACGTGGCTCGAAGGCGTCGAGTGGAAAATAGAAAAAAGGGGATTTTTTAAGCCTCACGACAGCCGAGTTGTGCTGATCGTTTATAGTTCTGTATTTTAAGAGTGAGTAACTCCGGAAGAGAACGAGTGATTCCCGGATATCGTAGATTGGAACTGTGAGTCATATTGCCTGTGTCGTGTTTGGAGCTTCTGGTGCCGACAGTTCCTGCAGGCTTTGTGCTGTGTATTCCACTCTGTTACCATCCATTGTTTTTGAGATCGAGCCAATAAATCATCGTGCCTACCCCTAGAGGCCGGTTAAAACACAGTTGTGTTTATTGAGTTCTCTTTGTCCACCCCGTGGACTACTTGAAGCCCGGACATTAACGGCAGTATTCCGTGCTGGAAGCCTTTAACAGCCGGGATCGCGACAATATATATATATATATATATATATATATATATATATATATATATATATATATATATATATATATATATATATATATATATATATATATATATATATATATATATATATATATAAATAGAAATATATATATAAATAAATAAATAAATATATATATACAGACTTGGCATTTAATATGGAATATTTTTTTTGTGGGGGTGAACTTACTTTTCAAGATGTCTTAGAACCAAAAGTTCATTGGAATTATGTTGAAATTATTCTAGATTTTGTTAATGTGACCTTTAAAAGAAAAAAACCACATTTGACATTTCGAAACAAATAAATTGATCCTTGAAAGTGATGTAAACTGATATCGAACTCAATTCATGGACAGTACTGTGTTAAACTTCTGTACGTTTTCCAGAAGTATCTCTTTATTTTGCACATTAGCCCAATTTTTTTTTAACAAAAACAAAAGTTAAATTACGACTGGGATTACGGACAGTAAAATTACAGTTCAGTACTTCGTGTAACCCCCACGAGCATTCAGGAGAGCACGTACACGTTGAGGCATGCTGTCCACGAGATTTTCCAAGGTTTGGACAGGAATCGCTTGCCATGCAGTGACAATAGCCTGCTGCAATTCACGCACAGACGTCGGCTGCTGGTCCAAGTGGTCGATTTGACGCGTTAATTCTGCCCACAAGTTCTCTATCGAATTCATATCCGGGGACATGGCAGGCCACTCCATATGCTCTACACCACGGTCAGTAAGAAAGTGTTGGATCTTGCGAGCATGATGAGGCCGTGCATCGTCATCTTGGAAGACAAAGTTTCCTCGAAAGGCTGCACGAGCAAATGGAAGCAATGTTTCTTCCAGAATGGCCCTGTACTTGAACTGGTTCAGGTTTCCATTCAGAACAACCAGGTCAGTTTTGCCCCCTGCATGAAAAGCAGCCCAAACGGTCACCCCACCACCTCCAGCTTGGACTCTTGGCACTATACAATCTTTGTTTTCGGCTTCATGCACTTGTCTGCGCACTCGGACGCGGCCATCTTGACGATACACCAGAAATCTAGACTCGTCACTGAAGATCACGTGATTCCAGTGTCCTGGCTGCCATTGACGGTGCTCTCTGGCCCACTGCAATCGGCGCAGGCGGTGTTGTCTGGTCAGGCGTGGCTTTCTCAGGGGATGCCTGGCACGATAGCCTGCTTGAACCAGTCGTTGGTTGACTAGCCTTCTGGATACAGGCACATTTGTCAGTTGCTGCCACTCAGCCCTAAGCCGATTAGCTGACTTGGTACGGCCATTGCGGACTAACCGGTGCAGCTGGCGATCATCCCTCCTTGTGGTTCTGCGGGGATGTCCTGGCCTCAGTATTGGAGAAGGGACACCCCTCTGAGCATTTCGTTTCAGGATCTTTGACACCTGACCTTGAGTGATGCCATACTGCCGAGCAATAGCATGCTCTTTCATGCCGTAATTTCGTAAAGCCACCACTCCATGACAAACAGCATGGTCGAGTTGACAGACCATCTCCAGAGGAAGCGGCAATAACTTTTGGAGACATGCAGCAGTTGTTTTCCACTAATACAGAACGCAACAACCCTTGTATACCCGACTGTGAAGCCAATCGTCAAATGCACCTGTCCGTACATTTTGCCACGCCACCTGTGATGTAATCCTGTTGTTGACTTCTTGCTGCGACAGACAATCAGTGACATGGTTCTTTTAACAAATAAATCACCAAAGTGTAAAAGAAACTCACCAGATTGACATACTGAGTTAAGAAAGTAAACCCAAGTCAAGAAAAAAAAAATATTCCATATTAAATGCCAAGTCTGTATATATATATATATATATATACATATATAAATATATATATATATATATACTAGCAGAAGTAGCCGGCATTGCCGGGCGGGGGAGGGGGAAGAGGAGGGGAGGGGAACGGGGGGGAGGGGAGGAAAGGGGGGGAGGGGAGGAGAGGGGGGGAGGGGAGAAGAGGGGGGGGGAAGCACCCGGCATTCCGTGTATAAACGTGAGGGAGAAGAGGGGGGAGGGGGAGGGGGGGAGGGGAGGAGAGGGGGGAGGGGGAGGGATAGGAGGGGAAGGGGGTGGGGGGAGGGGAATGGGAAGGGGAAGGGGGAGGGGAGGGGGAGGGGAGGGGCGAGGGGGAGGGGGAGGGGAAGGGGGGAGGGGGTAGGGGGAAGGGGGAAAGGGAGGGGGAAAAGGGAGGGGAGGGGGAAAAGGGAGGGGGAGGGGGAAAAGGGAGGGGGAGGGAAGGGGAGGGGTAGGGTGGAGGGGGAAGGGAGGGGAGGGGGGAGGGGGGAGGGGGAAGGGGGAGGGAAGGGGAGGGCCAGTCAACAATGACGTTGCAGTTCTCATGGTCGGAGAGCAGCACAACAATCGCGACATCGTCCTGAATCTTCGCAACAGCACAAAGCGGATTTGGAGACTCACCGATCCTGTGACGCCCTCCAGTACCGGCGTTGCCGGGTGGGGGAAGGGAGACCCGTACATTCCCAACCCGTACATTCGCCCTCTCGACTCAAGCTCACTCGGACAAAAGCCTCGCACAAATTACACCGTGAAGGCCCAATGGCCACGTCTATGCCACAAATCAAGTACGTGGGCGAGTCGGGCGCACTGAATTGAAAATATATAGAACGCTCATACTCCGTGAAAAGTGAAGCCAACTGGCGGCGCGGCGGGGATGGAACATCACGTGATCGCTCTGAGCGAATCAGCGCGCTGCTCTGCCACCGGTCAGAATCCATGTATAATATTCCTCGCTGAAAAAAAATCTATGTGAAACATGCTACTATCTATGCTAAATCATGCTAAATCATGCTAAATGCTAATCATGCTAAAATCTATGCTACTTGCTGTGAGTTTATGGCGGCAAGGAACATCACGTGATCGAGTCACAAACATCATTCGTGATCACGTCATCACGTGATCGTCATCAATGAGCGCGAATGAGCGAATCAGCGCACTGCTCTGCCAACGATTCAGATTCCGTGTATAATATTCCTCGCTGAAAAAAAATATGGATCTAAAGATGAAAGAAAAAAAAACCTATGTGGTGTGAATGGCAATGTTCCTCGCTGAAATGTGAAAAAACGCAATCGCTTTTCGCTCTGAAATACGTGCGAACGCGTAACTGAGTTAATGGCGGCAAGGAACATCACGTGATCGCTCTGAGCGAATCAGCGCGCTGCTCTGCCACCGGTCAGATTCCGTGCATAATATTCCTCGCTGAAATGCGCTGAGGTAAAAATATGGTAAAACAATATTCTGAAATATTTTTTTTTAGGTCGGCCATGTTCTTCCCAGGCTCAATGGCCATGTCTGTGCCAAATATCAAGTACGTGAGCCTCTCCGTTTAGGAGTCTATCGGTAACATTACACACACACACACACACACACACAAACTGTGTTTTATATATATAGATATACATATATAAATATATATATATATATATATAAATATACATATATAAATATATATATAAATATACATATATAAATACGTATATATATATATAAACATAAAAGGGTACAACGTAAACTTTTACAATACCATCTTACACGAAGCGAATAGTTGGACAAAGGTTCTTTGAAGGTGAATTACACCCGGAGGGAAATATAGAGGGCAAAACACATTGAGTAGATTTTAAAATAATTATATTACAAAAAGTAATACAATTCACTTCAAAGTAATTTCGATAATTTCCCTCCTGAACCATCATGTTGAACCCCTTCCGAGCCTCTCACCTTCAATTCATCAAATGCATGCTGCTGCTGTCATGGATTCTGACGCATCACAGCCAATTTCAAGCGTTGAGGCATGTCATCGTCAAACAAAATAGAACGTTACAAAATAGAACGTTACAAAATAGAACGCTACGTCATCATCGTCCTCATCATAAATGTACCACGCTGCTTACAGAGGACCCGTTCTGCCGATGGCAAGGATTATAAACCTGGATGCGTTAACAATGCCGAGGTCGGACACACAACGGAAGACCATTTGTGCGGGAATTTGTCATTTGTTCAGGGTACGACACTAATCGCTCGACACTATGCGATCTTCAACGTACACCAATGACCAATGCTGGCAGCCGGGTCCTCCAGCTTTGGAAGGGCAAACACATCGATGCCTCCCTCACCCAGTATTTGAAACACTGGGATCACCGTTTAGAGCTGGGCTGGCACTCGAACTCAGACTAGATGGCTCACAGGGCTTTGCCTACCAAGGCTAGACAGGGGAGTACCTTTCGGCCATTCCACCAGCCCATGAAAAAAAAAATGGATTCTTTAATGTTTAATTAGTTGTCTCGAGTCGATGTCGTGTTTTGGGTCTGCCAAGATTGTGTTTAGCAGAACCTTGGTCTCCCCTCCATTGGTTTGTATTTTTTTTCATTAGTAAATGTGCTTATTTCACATTTATGTATTTGATTAATATCATTTCCCTCTTTCTCTTCAATGGCTTCGCAACACATGGCTCTCAAGCTGGGAGGAGCACTTACGTGTTATTTTGAATCTGACCAATCAATCGTGTGTTTGATCCGGGCAACCAATGAGCGCACCCGAAGACGTTAAACGAGGGATGGTTTTGAACCAGTTTTTCTTTGGTTAGGGGGAGGGGGGGGCTGAGGGAGAATGGTAGTTTTGAGCCAAAAGAGAATGAGGTCCGCATGGGGTTTATCTCAGCTTCTCCACAGAAGACCTTGCCAGGACACCCGACTGGAGCATTCACAGGGCTCTTTGGACTCAACAGTGGAAGGAGGAACTGGTCCCGTGACCTTGAAAATGTCAGCAGAGTTCCCCCAGACGTGTTGCCTGTTCATCCCATCAGATCTAAGCAAATGCATCTCGCTCAGCTCAACCAGGCCCGAACCACCCCATTAGCTATTTAATCCCTCCTCCTCCCTTCCACTCACACCCCCCCCCCCCCCCCCCTTCCCACATTTTCGAACTCTCTCTCATTCTGCATATCCGACTAGCTCTCGAGTGAGTCCATGTTGATATAGATACTAGGTTCAACTTAGACCAAGATCTTTATCTTGTATATAAAGCTGAGTTGCTGTCTCAGTCGATGCGTCAAAAGCCCTCTGCCCATTCTACAGGCCACGCCTTCCTCCTCTCCACCAGCGTCACAAGCACCGCCCATTCTACAGGCCACGCCTTCCCCTCTCCACCAGCGTCACAAGCACTGCCCATTCTACAGGCCACGCCTTCCCCTCTCCACCAGCGTCACAAGCACCGCCCATTCTACAGGCCATGCCTTCCCCTCCACCAGCGTCACAAGCACCGCCCATTCTACAGGCCACGCCTTCCCCTCTCCACCAGCGTCACAAGCACCGCCCATTAGCCAGGCCACGCCTTTCCCTCCAGCGGACCAGAATCGTGCCACACAAAGCCGTGGAACATTTGGGGATCTAAAATGCAGTTAGTTCCTGTCTGCTAGACACAGTGACGAGTGACATGTCGCTTATAACTCAATTTTTGCTCACCAGAATTTGAGAGGCATTGCAAGGACTGTTACAATCAAAACTATTTCTTTACGTTTTAACTATTCTAAAATTAAGATATCTATAAAATACATGTGAAATTATTCTTGCAGTATTTTTTTTCTTTTTTTCAGGTACGCATGCAACATAGTACATGTTAGTCTTAAATCCGAGTTGTTTAGTACGATACAAATCAGTACTTTTATTGGTAAAATTCCGAATACGGAACCAGATACAAGAATTATTAAATTTTTAAGTGATTCTTCACTACTGAGTGATAGGGCCAAAACGATATATATATAGCATATTTCAAAAAGTTGTGGACGATTTTTGATAACACTATGTGGATGAGTTGGTTTGGCAACAAGAACAAGCCGATTAGATATTGGTTCAGGTCCGAATCCAGATATGGCCTATCAGTGGAATACAAAGCGTAACCTGTTCAGCCTGGCGGAGGTATGCTCTCTACAGAGTGCCATTCTTGTTTACATTATATCGTCGGACCCAACATTCGTGGATTCGCCATTGGCAGACCCCACATATTTGCGGTTGATAAAATGTGACCTGCTTCAGCATTCATTGGCCTGTGCTCCGCATATTCGCGGTTTTCCGTGCTCCGCATATTCGCGGTTTTCCGTGCTCCGCATATTCGCGGTTTTCCGTGCTCCGCATATTCGCGGTTTTCCGTGCTCCGCATATTTGCGATTTTCCGTGCTCACCTATCCCAACATTCGCACGACAAGCCTAGCTGTGCGGCATGTCCCACCATTCACGCTACAAGGACGCTCCACTGTATCTACCAGCTGCTGTGCAAGTCGTCAACCCTTTGCAAGTCATCCCCCACGAGTTGCACAATTAAAACTGCACAAGCAAGACATTATCACCCGCCAACATCCCCAACAAACAATGGGCAGACTACTCACCACCCCTCCTGCAGCTCCCCACAATTCCTGCACGAGTACATATGTGCAGTGTGTCCTGGGTCTCCATCATTATTATCGTTCCACTGCTTTGACCTGTGTTTTGCCTCTCACGCCACTCATTGATCAAACATGGTGGGTCTGGGAACGAGTTATGCGGGTCTGGGGCACGAGTGATGCGGGTCTGGGCTCGAGTGATGCGCTGAGCGATGCAGGTATGAGCGGCCCCAGTCCATTCAGAGTGAGCAGGGGATGGTTTGATTGCTTCAAGAAGCGGTATGGTATCTGCAACGTCAAGCTGTCAGGCCAGCATACCACCGTGGACCAGGAGACAGCCGAAACATTCCAAGCTCAACTTGCGCAGCTCATCAACGAGAAGGAGTGCCTGCCAGAGCCAGACAGGCAGCTTGCGATGACACATTCTTTTCCCCTTGTCCCTCCACCTCAGGAGCAAGAGCACCCCTCTCCTGCCTCCCCCATCAATGCATGACTCGTCAGCACCCTCACCTGCATCCTCTTCAGAGGAGTTCATCAAGTTCACTGGATTGTAATTCATCATCATTTGAAAATTTGCGTGTGTTTGTGTAAATAACAATTTGAAACAGTACTTGCTGTTGTTTTTTTACTTTTACCATAAAGTTGGTTAAGCAATTTAATAAACCGTAATCGCATTCCCTCAATAAACAATGGAAGCGGTCTGGTGTTGTCATTTTTTTTGTTTGTGAGCATTTTTTATGAAGCTGTAATCATGTGCATTCGCAGTCGAAACATTTTTAAAATTTTTAAAATTTTCCCGATGAACCAGGAACTGCCGGGGACCTATCCCCTCCTTTTTTCCATTGAAACAAGGCCCCGAAATTCGAGGTTTTGAGATTCACGGCGTATCCGCCGGACTGTCGAAGTCCAATAGTATTCATAATTTGACAAAATAAAAGATTTAAGCCTCAGTTGTTTTTTTAAATAACAATAAAGATTTTCATGGGACATTATATTTATTTTAGATATACAGTTGGGAAATCTACATGGCTATAGTTTGCACATTATATTTACATCTACTTTTCCCATCTACAAAGTATAATTTTAACAATTGGATAGATAACCACCATAACAATTGGGACCACCATCTCAACTGTCATACCTAAATTTCAATTCTGTGCCAATTAAATTCCCAGTTTATTTAATCCCAAATTGTATGGCTAAGTTTGAATCATATATTCTGTAATTTTCTCCTACAGATGAAAAATACAGAAATAGCTTTAAAATCGTGTTTCGTGTCATGTTTCAAAAAAAATAGATAAAATAGCTGAAATAACCAAATAGGGGAAAAATAGGACAAAAAATACATACAAAATTATTTCTTTCCTATTTTCCTCCATATGGCAAAAAATCTATTTCAAAGCTTTTGTCATGACATATGCTATTTTTTCCAGTATTTTTTCGCTATTTTTGAACTATTTTTGACTAGGGAGAGATCAAAGGAAATGTGAGTGGGGAATTGCACAAGGAAATGCAAGAATTTAAAGGCGAAGTGAATGAGGATGTGAACATAATACGTTGTCATGTGAAAGAGTCACTACAGGAACAGAATGAAAAGCTGAGGAAGGTGAAGAAGTGCAATGAACTGATGGAGAGGTGTGACCGATTGGAGGGAGAGGTGGAAACAAAGATGCATGTGGGAGTGTCAGAACATGGTAGAGGATGCATGGGGGCCCACCGAGTTGAGTGCCTGTGTGTGAGAAATCTGAGTGTGTGACAGATGGAGACAATCAAGGTGAGTTATATGAGCGAAGGGCTGTGCTGTAGAAAAGCCAAACATGTGGGTCACGGCAGATTTGTTAGGATTTGAGATTAACTGGTTGCCTGGAACCTCGGGATTATATGGAGGTTTACTGGGATCCAGAAGTGGATTTTATAGTGGGACCAGTTGGGGTAAATAGGCCGGTAATTGGATAGCATGTGTCCCAAACTATGTACGATGAGACAGATTGTTTGGAGGCATTTCTGACCCAATTTGGCTGCATGTGAGGACTAAATGTATGGGGGAGAAAGAGTAGTGTTCACTCGGTGACTGCATTGACAGCGATGCCCAGCATGCCGACATTCAGCCAAGAGTTGGTTCTCGCCCTCACAGTTTGGGACAGAGTACCACCAAGCAGAGCTAGTGAGGGTTCAGCTGGCTAAGAGGGGAAAAAATGCCCAAATGAGACCATGGCGGAACTCGCACAGTATATACAGCAGTCTATACGGCTCATATATCTGTCAATAGAGGCCGATGTTTAACAAAGCTTGGTTTTGGAGAAGGTTCTAGAAGCCCTTTTTGATCTAGAGCTGAGGTTTCACCTCTCGTTCTGACAGCCAGCTCGTCTGGATAAGGCTGCTGAGAACGCCACCAGAATGTATTTCCTGTTAGGCGGACCCATCAGTCCAGCAATGCTGCTTTAGGGAGTGTGATTCCTGGCCTCTCCGCCAACCTGAGCGACCTAGTGCACCAACTTACTGGTCCAGGGGTAAGGTTTTGTGGTCCAGGTTATATGCCACTGAGAAACAAGCTGCATCGGGGAAACTAACTGGAGTGGAGAAATACACCTTAGCTGATGTTTTAAATGTGACAGGCCGGGCCATCAGGAAAGGGCATGCAAAGCACCTCGTCGTATGTCAGGACCACCATCTCGTGCAGACACTCCGGGAGCTCTCTCAGTGCCAGGGAAACAAATCGGCTCTCATAACTTAAAGCTTTTGTGCAATATACAGGATATTCCTATTAAGGCAGTAGCATACATTGGAGCAGGTTGGGGGGGGGCGTGGGGGGGGAGATAGGGGAGGGGGTTTTTGTGCCACCATCGAGTCCTGCGGTATTGAATAAGAGTCAAGACGGATGGAAAATTTTCAGCAGTTTCAACAATTATAGGCTGAAGTTGGCGACATGAGTGACATCTCCAATCTTAGGGCATGGTTTTGTGACCAACCAAATGGGCACAATAAAGTCAGGGTAGCAGTGATGATGTGACCCATGTTTAATTGGGTTGGGTTTTTTTATATGTCAGTGGCTGCCAGATTGATCTGGGTAGCCACCTTGAGGCTGGGTTTGGAGGAGCTGCAGCAAGACGGAGTAGGGAAGGATGGGAGTGAGGTCGATATTGGACCATCCAGGTTTACCCTACCTAGCACCATGACCACCCCACCATCCCACCCCAGGAATAGAAAGAGGATGAAAAAAAGAAAGAGGGGAAATACCAGCAGCAGGGTTTTAGGGTAAAATAGAGGGGGACTTGGACAAATAATGGGTGTAGGAAGAAACGATGGGAAGGGGAGGACATGTAGGGTGGACAACATCGATACAGAAGGAAACTCTCAGGAAGAAAAAAAAAAGTAAATTTGGAGAAACAACAAAATTACCTCCTGTTCCAAAAATTAAGAAGAGCCCAGATTCTAAACCACTTGATCCTCGCGTACAGAGTAGGGGGAGAAAATGGATGATGTCATTAGGGCTTCATCAAATATAATCCTTGGGGGTTTTTAATTGTTTTATCAGAAGGATAAAAGATTTGGGGCTAATTGGTCCTTGCACTGATAATAAATATTTTCACTTTTACATGATGCCCAAAATGAAAGTAAATACATAATCACTGTAAAATCAAATCCATCATAAGCTAGAATCACGTGCTGTCTTTAGCAGTGCATTGAATTCCCTGTTACCCCATACTTGAATCTTCTATTCAAATGTGTGGATGGACGAACTAATGATAAATTGATCATCTATTGGGCAGGGCCAGATTTACAATGTTACCAATGGGTGCTTAGCACCAGGCCCACATTCAGAAGGGGCCCACATAATGACCAAAAGTTACTTTTTATAAACAACTACCTTTGAAAGGTGTGTATAAATATACAGACTCTCCTCGAGTTACGACGTTGGTGACATACGACGACTCGCACTTACGACCGTCGCAAAAATCTCAGTTGCTCCTTGTCCCTCGCGCTGACAACATCCCTTACGTTCCATCTCCTATAAGTGTGAGTACCATACTGCCATAATCATGTCGAGCAAGAGGAAGAGTGCATCCACTGACGGATCGGAGAAAAAGAAGAGGAAGGCGATCGACCTGGAGTTAAAGATGAAAATAATCGTGCAGCTCGAGAATGGTGAAAGCGTGGCCACCATCTCACATGACTTGGGCCTCTCACATTCAACTTATGACCTGCTTGCCAGAACGTAACCCCGTCGTAACTTGAGAGTCTGTATATATATATATATATATATATATATATATATATATATATATATATATATATATATATATATATATATATACAGTGGAACCTTGACTTACGAGTGCCCCAACTTACGAGTTTTTCGAGATACGAGCCGTCGCTCGGGCGGTTTATTGCTTTGAGATGCGAGCCGAGATCTGAGTTACGAGCTTTCGCCACCCGGTCACGTGGTTATCTTGCCGTGCACGTACAGTATCTCTGTTGTATAGCGCTGCATTTTTGTTTTCGCATGTTGGTTATTTTGAGTTTACGCCGCCAGGTGGGTTCCGGTCACGTGGTTATCTTGCCGTGCACGTACAGTATCTCTGTCGTATAGCGCTGCATTTTTGTTTTCGCATGTTGGTTATTTTGAGTTTACGCCGCCAGGTGGGTTCCGGTCACGTGGTTATCTTGCCGTGCACGTACAGTATCTCTGTCGTATAGCGCTGCATTTTTGTTTTCGCATGTTGGTTATTTTGAGTTTACGCCGCCAGGTGGGTTCCGGTCACGTGGTTATCTTGCCATGCACGTACAGTATCTCTGTCGTATAGCGCTGCATTTTTGTTTTCGCATTTTGGTTATTTTGGAAAATTTCATGTTCATGTCGAACATTTCATGTTCATGTTCATGTTTTCATGTTCATGCCATGCCAGGCCACAACTTGTTCAGAGTGCCGGCGATAGCTCGCCTTCTCTTTGTGGAAAACACGGTGAGATCCTTAACATCCAACAACTAATGGGACGCAAACGGGGCGCCCAGTTTAGCGGTACACACATTGATGAATCACCCTGCCTGTGATTCACCCATGACAGGTTATAGCTGGGTCGGGATTCAAACCCAGGCTGGACAGTTTAGACTTTAGAGTCAAGTGTGCGTACCTCCAGTCCAGGCCATCCTGCCAACTTGTATGCTGCATACAGGTGAAATATAAAGCGCGAGATATTTTTATATATACTGTATATTTAAAAAAAAATTGGTGTGGCTTTTGGCGGGCTGGAACGGATTAATAGCATTTCAATGCATTTTAATGGGGAAATTTGATTTGAGAAACGAGCAATTTGAGTTACGAGCTCGGTCACAGAACGAATTAAACTCGTAAGTCAAGGTTCCACTGTATATATATATATATATATATATAGAAAAATATTCCATATTAAATGCCAAGTCTGTATATATATATATATATATATATATATATATATATATATATATATATATATATATATATATATATATATATATATATATATATATATTGTTACAGACACGACTTTGATGTTAAGGTGGGCCGAGCGGAATGGCCGTCGTGTCCGCACAAATTACCCGATTGTACTCGAACGTTGACGGAGCCGCGCTACGCTGGATCAATAAGGAAAAAGAAGACACACGGCTGGATTATAATGACAGACACCAATGTTTCGATTCTCAATTATATTCGTACGGAAAAGGTTAGATTACAGGGGCTAGAGGTAAAGCACAGAAAAGATGGGCACTTAGACACAGGCTTATCTTAACCCCGGACAGACGACAGGTAAACGGGACAACGGCTGACTCACACGGGGGTTGATGGCAGGAAAGCGGGTATCGATGGCTCAAGGTGCACTCTTGGCTCAAAGCAGGGTACAGTCCGGTCCAAAGATGCGGGGAGGTCACAGCGCTCCGAGGGGACGTTCTTTCTCAGGCGGGTCTTTCTCTCTCAGCGATCGCAGGCAACGTTCTTTCTCAGGCGGGGCGCATCTGACTCAGCGCTCGCAGGTACTTCTTTCTCCAGCTGGGGGCGCATCTGACTCAGCGCTCGCAGGTACCTCTTTCTCTTGCTGGGGGCGCATCTCTCTCACTTCCGGTAAGTCGCCACGTATATCCGGCGGGGAGTGACACGCCCTCGGCTCGCTAGCGCCGCCCCAGATGGAATCGGTCCGCCCTTCTGATTGGGTGCGGGGGGTTACCAGGCTCCGCCCTTGAGGAGGAGCTGACAGCCAGCCCCTCCATGGTAACCCCGTGGAGCGCGTGGTCAATGGCGCTAATCGAGCCGGTGTGAGGACGCATCCTCCCCCGCGCCGCCGCCATCTCCTCTGTTGTTGTTGTAATTGTTGGGGAAGAAGATGGAAGGAGGTATGGGAAAGGTCCTAAACTCACTACTGATGCCATATAATCACATTCTGGTGCAACGAAGAGTCAGAATTAATGGAAACGAGTCCTTAACTGACATAGATTAAGAATAACTAGCAAGATGTCCGAAAGTTGTCTACGTGTGGTGCGGTGGACCTGGGCACGACATTTAATGGGGGAATAAGGGGAAGGTCGGCTCTACTGAGTGTTATTTACATGCAATGGGACTAGGGAATGGGGGATTGGGGAAAGTTGGGGAGTATTGGAGAAATAGGGGAATATTTACAAGCGGATATGGAGGCCAAATTCCATATTCGCAACAATATATATATACAGACTTGGCATTTAATATGGAATATTTTTTTTTGTGGGGGTGAACTTACTTTTCAAGATGTCTTAGAACCAAAAGTTCATTGGAATTATGTTGAAACCTTTAAATAGATGAGACCTTTAAAAGAAACAAAAACCACATTTGACATTTCGAAACAAATAAATTGATCCTTGAAAGTGATGTAAACTGATATCGAACTCAATTCATGGACAGTACTGTGTTAAACTTCTGTACGTTTTCCAGAAGTATCTCTTTATTTTGCACATTAGCCAAATTTTTTTTTAACAAAAACAAAAGTTAAATTACGACTGGGATTACGGACAGTAAAATTACAGTTCAGTACTTCGTGTAACCCCCACGAGCATTCAGGAGAGCACGTACACGTCGAGGCATGCTGTTCCCGAGATTTGCCAAGGTTTGGACAGGAATCGCTTGCCATGCAGTGACAATAGCCTGCTGCAATTCACGCACAGAGGTCGGCTGCTGGTCCAAGTGGTCGATTTGACGCGTTAATTCTGCCCACAAGTTCACTATCGGATTCATATCTGGGGACATGGCAGGCCACTCCATATGCTCTACACCACGGTCAGCAAGAAAGTGTTGGATCATGCGAGCATGATGAGGCCGTGCATTGTCATCTTGAAAGACAAAGTTTCCTCGAAAGGCTGCACGAGCAAATGGAAGCAATGTTTCTTCCAGAATGGCCCTAAACTTGAACTGGTTCAGGTTTCCATTCAGAACAACCAGGTCAGTTTTGCCCCCTGCATGAAAAGCAGCCCAAACGGTCACCCCACCACCTCCAGCTTGGACTCTTGGCACTATACAATCTTTGTTGTAGGCTTCATGCACTTGTCTGCGCACTCGGACATCTTGACGATAGACCAGAAATCTACACTTGTCACTGAAGATCACGTGATTCCAGTGTCCTGGCTGCCATTGACGGTGCTCTCTGGCCCACTGCAATCGGCGCTGGTGGTGTTGTCTGGTCAGGCATGGCTTTCTCAGGGGACGCCTGGCACGATAGCCTGCTTGAACCAGTCGTTGGTTGACTAGCCTTCTGGATACAGGCACATTTGTCAGTTGCTGCCACTCAGCCCTAAGCCGATTAGCTGACTTGGTACGGCCATTGCGGACTAACCGGTGCAGCTGGCGATCATCCCTCCTTGTGGTTCTGCGGGGACGTCCTGGCCTCGGTATTGGAGTAGGGACACCCCTCTGAGCATTTCGTTTCAGGATCTTTGACACCTGACCTTGAGTGATGCCATACTGCCGAGCAATAGCACGCTGTTTCATGCCGTAATTTCGTAAAGCCACCACTCCATGACAAACAGCATTGTCGAGTTGACGGACCATCTCAAGAGGAAGCGGCAATAACTTTTGGAGACGTGCAGCAGTTGTTTTCCACTAATACAGAACGCAACAACCCTTGTATACCCGACTGTGAAGCCAATCATCAAATGCACCTGTCCGTACATTTTGCCACGCCACCTGTGATATAATCCTGTTGTTGACTTCTTGCTGCGACAGACAATCAGACATGGTTCTTTTAACAAATAAATCACCAAAGTGTAAAAGAAACTCACCAGATTGATATACTGAGTTAAGAAAGTAAACCCAAGTCAAGCAAAAAAATATATTCCATATTAAATGCCAAGTCTGTGTGTGTGTGTATATATATATATATATATATATATATATATATATATACAGACATATATATATGTATATAATTATTTTTATTTTTTTTTTTTTTTTTTTTTTTTTAAGAGCACCCACCACATGCCTTTCAGGTTGTGGAAGCCTATTGTTTTGTTAAGATTATTATGATTATTATTATTCTTCCGCCGGGATTTTACGGGTTTATCCTCTTTAAAATTCATTTTCTCTGCAACCGCTGGTCCGATTGACACGAACCTTTCCCCATGGGAGCACCCCTTCCTGTAGATTTTTTTTATTGGTAATTATGTCATAGCTCACGTGGTATGGGCGCAATCTTGGAAAAATACTAAACCTTGGCACCTATTTATCTCCGAAACCGCTCCATGAAGAAAATTGAAACATGGCTCACTGTAAAGTACTCCCAATGGGAAATAACGCGTTAATGATGATGCCATGGGTACCTCCATTAAGACGTCATAATTCAACAAGAATGCTTGATCCGATCAATATGAAATTTATTGAGTGTGATCTATGCAAACATTGTATGGGCGAATTCAATTGATGATGTCATTGGTCATGTGGTTTGGCAGCGATATTGGATTGAACATAAAACTCTTAAAACCCCCAAAAACCCTTCTCCGAAACAGGTGAACAGATCGAGGTGACACTTTACAGGTATTATCACCTATCCATGACGAACAGAAAGGTCCCCTTTTCATGGAACAGAAAGGCTATGGCGTCATAGGTCACTTGGATGGAAGCTATGATTTTTTGAAGAAGAAACCTTTAAAAATCTTCTCCAGAACAGCTTGACAGATCGATGCGAAACTCCACACACTTGACTTACTAGCCATGCGTAATATATTTTGCAAACGATTAAGTCATAGCCATTGGTCACATGGTCTGGCAGCCATGATGGATTAAACAATATAATCTTTAAAAATATTTCCTTCTCTTGAACCGCTTCATCGATCGACGTGAAACTTCACAATTATGATCTAGCAGTCATGGGGGAATATATGTTTTAAATTTCATCAAGCTCAGGTGCATGGTCTGGCAACCATAATTATTCTATTTTGTTAATCTGGGGTCTTTTAATTTTATTTTTGTTGAAGCTGCTTTAGCTATTGAAGTCAAACTTTACAAATCAAAGTCATCAAGGGGAATGCACGTTTAAAATTTCAATGTGATCGGTCGCATGGTCTGGCAGCCACAATGTTTTAATTATCTGAAGAAGAAGAAACAATTTTATTTTCACAACGGCTTACAAGATTGATGTGAAACTTCACTCACATGATCAATGAGTGTTTTGGAATGTAGTTTGACAATTCACACATTATCAGTCATATAGTCTGGCAGCCATTTTTAAAATTTATTTTAAATTTGAGGTTTTTTTCTAATTCCTTTGAATTAAAAAATTTTTAATCCAATTCTGAATAGTTTTTTTTTTTTAAAGGACGTCATGTGTCACGTGTCCAATCAAAGCTTGTCTGGTTGTTTTGTTAGTGAAATAAATGTTAGCTCTTTCACGAGCCTCGATTCAGTATACAACAACAAGAAAAAAAACAAAGAAAAAAAAACAGGACGTCTTGGTACCTGATCATTACTGCCAGCAGCTAAAAAGTTGGTTATTATTTTAAAAAAAGTTGTGCCACATAATCAGGTTGTTGTGATTTAAACCTGCTGTCAGGTTGTTGTGGTTTACCTTTTAATTCCACACTGCGGTGTAGACGGTGAGCGATCTGGTGTGGTGCTGTGTAAACGGCGCAAGTTCCAGTGCGGGGCAGTGTAAATGGCGTACGCTCCAGTGTGGTGCGGTGTAAATGGTGCACATTCCGGTGTTGTGTAAACGGCGTACATTCCAGTGTGGTGTAAACAACATGTACGATCAACTGCGCACTCTGTTTCAGGTGCGGGTGAGAGGCAGAGTGGCAGAGTTTGTTTGGAGAAAAACTAGATATAAAAATGATGAAAAAACATTCAAGCAGTGCTCAGAAAATGCAAACATTAAGCAAAATTGGATGAAAATACAACAAAACCTCGTATAAGCAGTTACTTCAGTAAATATTTCGACTATTAATAATAAAGTAACTGCATCTTCAACTCCCGGTGATAAAGGTAATAAATGTGTGTTTGTAATTGATACACCAGTTGGTCCAGCCAACACCTATGGCTCTGACGACGCACATGCTGTTTCTCATGAAACCTCTTCACTGAACATAGAACATACAGAAAACCTGCAGGGAAATAACCATTGCTGGTACCCTAGTGGCAGCCACCTCCATCTTTTTTGTATATAGAGTCAGGGCTTGTGGAAGAGCTAATGCACTGAACGGATCAGGACCTCACAGCACAAAAGAAGCAGTAGGGAGAGAGAGAGAGAGAGGGAGAGAGAGAGGGAGCGGGACACCAACAGTGGAGATGAAGGACAAGATAGAGGGAGAGTTGGACAAACAATGGGTGTGGGGCATAATGGAGGGCAGGAAAGGATGCATGGAAGAGGAAGGCGAAAGGATGCATGGAAGAGGAAGGCGAAAGGATGCATGGAAGAGGAAGGCGAAAGGATGCATGGAAGAGGAAGGCGAAAGGATGCATGGAAGAGGAAGGTGAAAGGATGCATGGAAGAGGAAGGCGAAAGGATGCATGGAAGAGGAAGGCGAAAGGATGCATGGAAGAGGAAGGCGAAAGGATGCATGGAAGAGGAAGGTGAAAGGATGCATGGAAGAGGAAGGTGAAAGGATGCATGGAAGAGGAAGGCGAAAGGATGCATGGAAGAGGAAGGCGAAAGGATGCATGGAAGAGGTCACAAGATGAATACAGAAGGAAACTCTCATGAGGTAAAAACTGGAAATTTGGAGGGAAGGATTTGGGTAGAGGTGGGGTGGGGGGGCAGGGGGGGGGTTAATGAAGCAAAGGTCATGGTTTTGGATTGGGGACGATCTGAGATAGTGGTGAACAGCTGTCTTGAAGACCTGGAGGGAATAATGAGTTTGAGGAGAATGTGGAGGTTGGTTCCACAGGCGGGAAAAACAAGCACCTAATGCAACTTAAACTTGTGAATATTGCAAATAATCTGTGTGCTGTGTTAAAGACAACTTCTGTGTTGATATCCTGGCTTTTACAATGGTTCCCCAAATGGGGACCCACAATTTTGTTTGTTGCCAGGCCCACAAAAGGTTAATCCAACACTGCTACTGGTATCGCAATGTACACTGCGGAGTGGCGGGAAAGATAACGTACAACAAAGGTCACGTGTGAGATTTTCACGATACGGGACGCAATTGAAGACGAGTATATCAGTGATTTTGAAAGTAAAGATGATATTTTATAAGAAATGTAAAAATAATGAACCTATTGTGTCATTTTATAAATCAAGATATGGAAATACAAATAAATTCATTTGTTTCTTTATTTGGAAAAGAATAATAAAAAATTGACAAACAGCCATAAAAATTTAAAAAATCAAATCAAACCACTGCGTCTTACAAAAAAAAAAACCTTTTTCATGCTTCACTTCATTTTACGTCCTCATTGAGATTCACAGATAGACATGCAATATGTTTGTGAGGTACAACATGCTCTTTTGATTAAATACGTCAGCGAAGTGATGAGTCGGACATGCCTAGTTTATCCTATTCCAAGTCAAAATGGCCCTTTCCTGCATCACACTGCATCTCATTCCAGCTCATCCGTCGCATTCCCACCAAGGCCAGTCATTAGGACAAAGTCCGTGATATGATGCATTACACACTGTCTGGGGATTCTAAAATGTTTGGCTATTTGGGGAAAATCGTTTCTGAAAAGGTGAAAGTTTATTGAATTTGCTTCAATGGTCAAAGGTAATTTGATGTTTTGTTATATATATATATATATATATATATATATATATATATATATATATATATATATATATATATATAATATACATACATACAAAAACATGCAATAGTGGGGTTACACGGATTACTAGTGTTTTGTTTACCACGCCTTCAAGTATGCAAAACATTTAAAAATATATTTTCCTTCGTAATTGTTATTGATTGTATTCCAGGATACAAGAGGACTAACTCCTTTAATCATGAGAAGCTCACCTGACTTACCAGCTGCTACATGGGTGGCATGTTAATATCTTATGAGTATTAATGATAGGAGTTTGTATCACTACAAGCATTTAACTACAATTCAAGTCACAGAATGTTTTCTGAAATGTGAAAAATTCTGCCAAATGTAGCAATTTATCTTCCAAAGTATTCATGAAAGCTGCCAAGAAAGACAACGATTGCACTTTGTTCTCAAAAACATCGAAAGTCGCAACCATTCCCGACAGGACAGGCTACTGTAATCGGTCTGTGTCAGTGAGTGTCCGCACACAGACCTACTTCATACATTGTTCATTTTCAGATCTACTGTAATTTATATACCCTGAAACGCTTCGCATTGTTAAATACTCCGATCTGTTTTAATCTTGCTACAAATAAAACGTTTCATTGGATTTCAAAATGCAAGCATTAACAACGACATCAGTGAGTATATACAATGTTCACATTATATTTAGATAACTACGATACATTCAGTACCGTGAAATGGGGTGAATAGGGACACAAACTGAAAAAAAGTTCGGAAACTTTTTTCGCTGAAAATTGATAACCATACTGATTTGTTGATATTTGGGTTGAAAGTGTTCTCTTCTTTTTTTTAAAGCAACTTATAATAATAATAATTATAATAATGCATTTATTTTATATAGCGCTTTTCAGACACCCTCACGCCCCTCACGACCGACTTTTGGGCGGCCCCGGCAGGCCGTTTGTTTTGACGTTCCGTGACAGGCCCCGCACCCCCACCTCCGGGCCGACCGGGCGACCGGAATGAATCCCGGTGTCCCGATCCGAACCTTCAGAGCGGGCCGGCTGGGGAGTGCCAAGCACCCCGTACCTGCACTTTCCGTCCCTGCGGTCCCAAATACCGGAACCACCCGAATACCACTTTATTCGACAAAATGAGGTGCGGCCTACAGCCTTAGAAACCTAACCCTATATAAGTCACAGTCCCTATTAACCCCACATATGGGTTAAATAGGAATAAATAGGATTTTTATGGCTGTCCCTATTCACACCGTTTTACGGGTGAACAGGGACAGTCACTAATACAAAAAAATAATAATCAAGAAACAATCCTGAGTTTCCAACTTATTGCTAAATTTATAGCTCAGATTGATGCACATAATATGCACCCATAATATAAACCACGGTGCCAATGAAAGAAAATATGGGATAAAATGTTTCTCCAAACTGTCCCTATTTCTTGATTATTATTTTTTTGTATTAGTGACTGTCCCTATTCACCCGTAAAATGGGGTGAATAGCAACAGCCATAAAAATCCTATTTATTCCTATTTAACCCATATATGGGGTTAATAGGGACTATAAGTTGCTTTTTAAAAAAACAAGAGAACACTTTCAACCCAAATATCGAGAAATCAGTATGGTTATCAATTTTCAGCGAAAAAAGTTTCCGAACTTTTTTTCAGTTTGTGTCCCTCCCTATTCACCTTGCTGTCCCTATTCACCCCCATTTTACGGTACTTTAAAATACTGTACGTCGGAGATTCCTAAAACCTCAGCAGCAATCCAGAAAGTTCAATTGGAAAACATTCAGCTGGATTTGGAATGTTCAGCAGATCTGCTCTTATCATCTTTGGTTGTCTTCACCTTTTACAAAGACGAGTTGTGAAAGGCTGGTGCAAAGCGAATTAAATGGTTGAATGTTATCTTGGCTTTTCGCTCTGAAATGAAAATAAAACGTTGAAAGGCAAATTATTTTGAATGGAAAAGCATAGGTCATTGAAGGGCTTCCATTACAATATTTAATATGTTGAAAGGGTTGGAGTGTATCGATTCAGAATGTTTTTATTTGGGGCATCAGTTGATGAAATAAAACCAGAAAGTACAGGTTGAGGATGACTAAAGAGCAAAGCCACAAGGAGGTAGAGCAAAGGTATAATACAGAGTTGGTACGTACAACAATCAGCCAGGTGTAGACGTAAAAGGTTGACACTCAAGGAGTTCCTGCAGGGTTCGACGCCAATAAAGCAAGTACGAGTACAGTACATAGCTCACAATATCAAGAACAAGACAAACTAGAACGGTATTCGGTGTAGCGCACACCTCCGCCAGGCTGAACAGTTTACATTTCGTATCCCATTGTTAGACAAGATCTGCATCCGGAGCTGAACAAAAATCTAATCGGCTTGTCCTCGTCACGTAACCAACTCGTCGACCAAGTTTTGTCATAACTCATCCATAATTTTTTGAGATATCGTACTTCTCCTGTATATCATTTTTGGCCCCATCTCTCAATCATGAAAAATCACTTTTAAAAAATTATCAGATCCGGAATCAAAATCTAATAAAGTAATTCTTGTCACACACCCAACATATCCACCAACTTTCATCCGAATCCGTCAATAACCTTTTGAGATATCCTGCTCACAGACAACCAGACGGACAGGGGCGAAAACAACCTCCGTACACCTTCGGCAGCGGAGGTAACTAATAGAACATATCCTCGTTCAAGTAATAAACAAACACAAATTGAATTTCATATTAAACGCCCTCCTCAACCCTTCGGCTCAGGAACTAATAAAGGATCGAGCCTGCATGAGACCACCTGGGAATCGTGCTTGGTAACATGCACATCAAAGGGCAAACTCCAGAAAGACCTTATCTGCAAAACTTTACTGATGGCATAAAAGAAAGTTTACTGTAAATAAGACAATACATTAAACAAGTCGAAGTGCAACCCTCCCACGTTCAACAACAACAATGAGTGTACTGTGTTCGTTTGTGTGTATCCCACCATCTGCTTGCTCCCTACTGGTTTTTGAAAATACATTATCCTTCCACCCTTGTCATTTAGCTGTTTTATGAGCCTGGACATCTGTAGAGAAAAATTGACAGGATATAGTTGTGAAATATTCTGCTGCTTTTGTCCTGAAAGGTTTGCAGCACAACAAACCTTTATTTAAATCCAGGCCATTGATGGTTTATCAAGTAGGTGTTCCATTCCCAGCTAGAATCCAGAAGACACGTCACAATTTGACCAGTTTCTTGTTTCTCCACCACTTTGCACGATTTCTCACCATTTACCCTTTTTGTAGGTCACAATGTAATGCCCATAACTAAAGGAATTAAGAGGACCTGCCTCACGTGAGACCACACAAGGTGGTGCAGGCACAGCATCTCCTCGTTTATGGTCATTACTGAGCAAGCTGGGATTTTACATCAAATACGATAATTTCACATCGTAATTCTAGTAAGACAGGATTCATTCCAAAACCTCAGAATATAAATACTTTATACTGCTGCATTCAGGCAGAGATGGACCCACAACCTTGAACACACCCTCCCCCTCCCCCTTTTTTTGAAACAAAGTCAAGGCTCGTGGAAGAGCTAGAACAAAGAATGGATCAGGACCGAACAGAACAAAAGGAACAAGAGAGAGGGAAACAGCAACAGCAGGGTTAAAGGCCAAACAAGGAGCTGGTACTCGAGATCCCCATGTATGACGTGTGTGTGTGTGTGTGTGTGTGTGTGTGTGTGTGTGTGTGTGTGTAAATATATAAATATATATATATATATTGAACATATATATATATATATATATATATATAGATATATATATATATATATATATATATATATATATATATATATATATATATATATATATATATATATATATATATATATATATATATATATATATATATATATATATATATATATATATATTTTTTTTTTTTTTTTTTTTTTTTTTTTTTTTGGAACATATATACTGTATATATTTTGAACATATATATATATACTAGCAGAGGTACCCGGCTTTGCACGGGAGTGGGAGGAGGAGGGGAGGGGGAAGAGGAGGGGAGGGGAACGGGGGGAGGGGGGAGGGGGAAGCGGGGGAGGAGGAGGGGAGGGGGAAGAGGAGGGGAGGGGAATGGGGGGGAGGGGGAAGGGGGGGGAGGGGGGGAGGGAAGGGGGGAGGGAAGGGTGCGGGGGTGCCCAGGGGAAGAAGGGCCCCTCCCCTCCCCCTCCCCCCCCTTTCCCCTCCCCCCCTCCCCCCTTCCCCCTCCCCCTCCCCCTTCCCCCTCCCCCTCCCCCCTCCCATCCCCTTCCCCCTCGTTCCCCTCCCCTTCTCTTCCCCCTCCCCTCCTCCTCCCCCTTCACACCAGGGGGGTTGACTCAGCCTGTCATCCCACCGAGGTCGGAAGTCGGAACTCATTGTCGTCAAATAAATGTAGCCTGTATGTTTCACTCTTTGTCACATGCCGTTGGTCCCATGTCAATCGGATGAAGTTGAAAAATTAACGTTACGAAGGTTCTCTGGGACGTACTGATTCCGAATAATGAAGTTGAAAAATTAACGTTCCGAAATACGCTAATTACGCTAACAGAAGCGCTGGAGGGAGCACTGCGCTCCCTCCCTTAGATTCCCTCCCTCTTCTGCTAGCGCTAATTACGCGTAACACACTAATTTTAAAACCCGAAGTTTTTTTAATTTTAAGGTGTGCTGTAGTCAGAAGCGCTAGAAGCGCTGCGCTCCCTCCCTTCGAATCCCTCTCTCTTCTGCTAGTGCTAATAATACGCTAATTTTAAAACCCGAAATTTTTTAAATGTTTATGTCTCCGTGACATTCCTGGGACCATCCCGAGTCGAACAGTACTTTCCGCTCGCAAATCCGTCCACGGGTTCTCGAGATCTTAGAGATCATAGATAGAGGCCAACTCTACTTTATATATATAGAAGGTGTGCTGTAGTCAGAAGCGCTAGAAGCGCTGCGCTCCCTCCCTTCGAATCCCTCTCTCTTCTGCTAGTGCTAATAATACGCTAATTTTAAAACCCGAAATTTTTTAAATGTTTATGTCTCCGTGACATTCCTGGGACCATCCCGAGTCGAACAGTACTTTCCGCTCGCAAATCCGTCCACGGGTTCTCGAGATCTTAGAGATCATAGATAGAGGCCAACTCTACTTTATATATATAGATTTTGAACATATATATATTTTTTGAACATATATATATTTTGAACATATATATATATTTTGAACATATATATATAGAAATTGAACATATATATATATAGAAATTGAACATATATATATATAGAAATTGAACATTTTTTTTTTTTTTTTTTGAACATATATATATATATATTTTTTGAACACACATATATATATATATATATATATATATATATATATATATATATATATATATATATATATATATATATATATATATATATATATATATATGTGTTCAAAATATATATATATATATATATATATATATATGTTCAAAATATATATATATATGGAACATTTTATACTAGTGGGGTCACCCGTGGGAATCCCACGGGCATGGACGTGTGTGACATTTGGACATCTTGATTTAGATGCTGCACATTAAATTTTACAAAATGGTTACTGGCAATTCATCAGATCCAGAAATGGTGTAATGAACACAATTTATTTATTTCACATAATATGTGCCCCCCCTCACTCCTCTCCAATCCCACTCCTCCTCCTCCTCCTCACACTCCCCTCCAATACCTCCTCACACTCCCCTCCAATACCTCCTCACACTCCCCTCCAATACTTCCTCACTCTCCCCTCCAATACTTCCTCACTCTCCCCTCCAATACTTCCTCACTCTCCCCTCCAATACTTCCTCACTCTCCCCTCCAATACTTCCTCACACTCCTCTCCAATCCCTCACACTCCTCTCCAATCGCTCCTCACTCTCCTCTCCAATCACTTCTCACTCTCCTCTCCAATCGCTCCTCACTCTCCTCTCCAATCGCTCCTCACTCTCCTCTCCAATCGCCCCTCACTCTCTCTCCAATCGCCCCTCACTGTCCAACTCCTCGCTCCTCACTCTCCAACCCCTCGCTCCTCACTCTCCAACCCCTCACTCCTCACTCTCCAACCCCTCACTCCTCACTCTCCAACACCTAGCTCCTCGCTCTCCAACCTCCAGGGGCCCTCACTCTGCAACCCCTCACTCCTCGCTCTCCAACCCCAAGTTCCTCGCTCTCCATCCCCTAGCTCCTCGCTCTCCAACCCCTAGCTCCTCACTCTCCAACCCCTAGCTCCTCGCTCTCCAACCCCTAGCTCCTCGCTCTCCAACCCCTCGCTCCTCGCTCTCCAACCCCTAGCTCCTCGCTCTCCAACCCCTAGCTCCTCGCTCTCCAACCCCTAGCTCCTCGCTCTCCAACCCCTAGCTCCTCGCTCTACAACCCCTCGCTCTCCAACCCCTCGCTCCTCGCTCTCCAACCCCTAGCTCCTCGCTCTACAACCCCTCGCTCTCCAACCCCTAGCTCCTCACTCTCCAACCCCTAGCTCCTCACTCTCCAACCCCTAGCTCCTCACTCTCCAACCCCTAGCTCCTCACTCTCCAACCCCTAGCTCCTCACTCTCCAACCCCTAGCTCCTCTCCAACCCCTCGCTCCTCAGTCCTCTCCAACCCCTAACTCCTCTCCAACCCCTCGCTCCTCAGTCTTCTCCAACCCTCCTCATCGTTGTTGCAGCAGCATCCTGTGCGGTTCTCCCGTCTCGTTCTTTTTCTCGCTGCATGATGTTCAAGTTTGCATTGACGTTCGTCGACGGACTCGTTCGCCTGTCTCATTCGTTTTCTTGCTGCATCCTGTTCAAGTCTGCGTTCTTCATCGACCGTCTCATTCATTTTGGAAATGGAAGTTTCCACGCAACGCATGAATTGTCACGATCCTCAAGAGGAAGTGTCTCGTAATCATCAAATGACAAATGGAAAGTAAATTACATTGTGAAAATTAAAGATTTCAAATAAACCTATTTAAAGTGTATGCGCACATAACTAATTTAAAAAAAATGAAGAAATATCTCTCAGTAATTTCCTGAAACATATTTTACTTTCGGATAATAATGTTGAATGAAATAAGAAAGAAGAAATATATGTACATATATCGTTTTGTGACGACTGTCATCAAAAGTAAAAGTAATATATCTTAACGGAAAAGAAAAAGCGAATTTTTAATATATGTCGACATTTTCCCCGACTGTTATTTTAGGCAGTGTATTTTCGTGTATCATCATGGCGCGATTTTTATAAATATATCTCTGCAATTTCCCGTGTGTGCATGAATGTTCTCAATTATTTCTGACACCGAGTCTAAAACCATCGATAAAAATGAAATCAGATGGTGAATTCGAGATAAAATCGTGAGGGTGACTCAATGAATGGGCTTTATTTTACCAGCCTTTGAGAAATCATTTCGTTCTATAAACGGAAACTTTCATGGGATTCTCTTCCCATTTTTTTTCAACCGAGTCTAAAACTATGTTGGCAACTGTTAAAAATGAAATGATATATCGAATTTGAGTTGAAATAAACCTGTGTGAGAGAGAAAGACAACACGGGCCTAACTAAACAGGCCTCAAAGCTATTCGAGGTAATAAAATGGTGGATATTTGTTTACATGAAGCCTCTCCAAGAATGGGTGGAGCTACTCTGTAAACAGAGTAAGCCACACCCCCGGACAGACAGACAGAATCACCGTAGCCTATTATAATATATATATATATATATATATATATATATATATATATATATATATATATATGGCATTCAAAAGGTTTAACGAGATAAATATTCACAGTAGTCGAAGACACACACACACACACACACACACACACACACACACACACACACACACACACACACACACACACACACACACACACACACACACACACACACACACACACAAAAGTATATACACCTTGTTTTTTGCCGAATGAAACCTGCATATACTTACATGTTAAAAGAAAAAAAAGAACTTGTTCATACAACGTTCTGAATGCCCATCATAGATTTCCCAAAGGCTTTGAAGATTTCATTCCTGACAATACCAAAATGAAAAGAGATAATCAAGTCATTAAGTTACAATGAAAAACATCACAATATACTTGTTGTAATGCTTTAAAAACATAAAAAGCTGAAAATTGGAACGGGGAATTATCTCTGTGGTTAATGAGCTTACAAGAGGCGATATTGTCAGACAAACGTATCTTGCATGCCGCAGGCCGTTGGCATTTTGTGCAAGCCCAAAGGAGTGATAGTGAACATCTCAAGCACGGACGTTGGTGTCCGTTGTTCCACAACTCATTTCCTTCAATGGCCAGGGATGGTGTTATGGCTGCGAACCCATGAACACGTTCAAATCCCATATACGCGCTTTTCCATAGTCTACCAGTATCCTCGCAATTTACATGAAAGTACGCTGATGTCTACCATTACCTCTGTCCTGCATGCGATTTATGTGCAAGCTCGTCAATGAGCCTTAGATCAATGGAGAAAATAAAAATTGTGACATGTCAGAAGCTTATTCTGCAATAATTTTCTTATTATTATTACTTGCGAAATTCGAAGATTTTTCAAGTATATTGTTTGGTCTTGTGCGTTATTCTGTCTGTTTGTTTGTCTGTTTGCATGTCAGTCACCTACAGGTCACAATTTTCAACCGATCTTTACGAAACATCACCAAATGGTAGAATTGGTCATAGGAAACCTATTGTTTTTGGGGTCAAAAGGTCAACAAAGGCCAAAGGTCACCAACTTTGTCAAATTTCGAAAATCCACAATTTTCATCCGATTGACTTGAAATTTGAAGACGATTTGCATATCTGGTCACTGAATTCAACCCCCAACTATTTTTGAGGTAAACATAGGCCAAAAGGTCAGCATAGACCAAGTTTCTAAAACCCACTATTTTCATCCGATTGACTTGAAATTTAAAGAGGATTTGCATACCAGGCAGGTCACAGAATTCAACCATCAATTCTTTTTGAGGTCATCATAGGCCAACAACTTATTTTAGGGATATCGCAAGTATCATGCTATGCACGACATATTTCTTCATCGATTTGTTTATTTTATTGCTGAACAATGATACCTAATTTCCACATGCACGGTTAAAATATTTTATTAAAGGATTTAATGAGGTGCAAAATGAGAAATACGAAAGTTGAATAATATCTGAAGTCATTGCGAGCTAGTGTGTGATGGACATGCTTGAAGCTGCACACTGCACAGTCTACAGCAATGTCCACACAACTCAACGGTAGAAACCCATCCGTCCATGGTAAAGTTTTGGCAATTACATCAAAAAAAAATTTTTTTTTAAATATACATCGAGGCTCGTGAAAGAGCAAACATTAATCACACAAAAAGTCAAACCGACACATAAAACATAAAATAAGGGGAGCGGTAGACAAGATGGGGAGAGAGGGGGAAGGACACAAACACAACATTTGAGAGCAGCGGCATCGACAGATCTGTGGGAGGGAGAGGGCTTAGGGGGAGGTGAGAGAGATATAAAACATATGGACACTGCAAGGACTTCCAGGAAAGAAGTTGGAATTTCAAAAAAGTGGATGTGGGGTGAAATAGCGGGGGTAGAAGAGATCAAGGTTTTGGATGGGGGAAGATAAGTGATGGTGGTGAACAGCTGTTTTAAAGACCTGGAGGGAGGCATGGGATTGAAGGGAGTGGGGAAGTTTGTTCCAGAGGCGGGATAAAAGAGGAATGAAAGAGTGAAGGTGAGCAGAGAGCCTAGATTTTGGCAGTTTAACCACAAGAGGGTGGCTGGCAAATCTTATGCGACCTGTAGGAATATTTGGGGGACAGAGCACAGAAAGAGCTGGGGGAGCAAGGCCGGAGAGGAGTCAGTAGAAGACAGAAAGACCAACAACATGCCTGCGGTGAGCGAATGAAAGGCCCTCGGTTAGCTTCATCACGGCAGATTCCAATGATTCTGAAAGCTTTGGTTTCTACAGCGTGAAGCCGTGCTAGGTGTGAGGCAGGAGCACCGGCCCAGATGGGAGAACAGTATTCCATTGAGCTGCGGATGAAAGCCTTGTATGTGGTGAGGAGCTCAGGTGTGCCAAGGAAGGACTTCGCACGATGGAGGATGCCCAGTCGGCGACTGGCTTTGGAGGCCAGCTTGAAAATGTGGTTTTCCCAGGAAAGATCATGGTAGATAGTGAGACCCAAAAGCTTGAGCGACAGAACTTCTTGGAGAGGATTTTTGAGAATGTAGATGGGAGGGTTGTCCAGTTAGTCTTTTCAGAGAGACATAGTAAGAGTGTGAGATTTGTCAGGATTGAAAGACATGTTCCATTTGTTTGACCAGTCTGTGATTTTGACCAGGTCTGCAGAGAGTGAGGAGGCTGCAGACTGCCGATCTGAGGGATGAGGTATGGAGCAGCAGAGAGTGGAATCATCAGCAAAGCGATAGAGAGGATTTTCCAAAGAGTCGGAGAGATCATTGATGAAGACCAGAAAAAGCACAGCGCCCAGAATACTGCCTTGGGGAACTCCAGCCTGAACAGGAAGGGGAGATGAGAGAAATCCATTCAGGGCCACACATTGACTACGACCAGAGAGGAAGTCCGCAAGACATGCGTGGAGATTTCCATGGATACCATAGGAGGACAGTTTGGTGAGCAGTGCTGGGTGCCAGACCGTATCGAAGGCACGTGATATGTCAAGGGAGACAGCTCTGATTTCTTGTTTGGTATTGACCACCTCCATCCATTGTTGAGACAACAGAAGCAACATGTCCAGAGTAGAATGACCTGGTCTAAACCCAAATTGATGATCGGAGGTCAAGACATTGGAGAAGAGGAAGGATTTGATATCCGAAGCAATGATGGATTCCATGACTTTGCTGATAATTGGGAGCAGGCTGATTGGTCTGTAGTTGCAAGGATCCGTTTTTGCACCTTTTTTGTGTAAAGCGGTAATGTTTGCTGATTTCCAAGATGCTGGCAGATGACCTTGAGCAAAAGAGAGGGTGAAAAGAACAGAGAGAGGGTGAGATAGAGCGGAAGAGCAGGATTTTACGACCCGTGGGCTGATGCCGTCTGGTCCAGTTGCAGAATCAGAGTCGAGGTTTGACAAAAACTTCTCCACCTTGTCAGGAGAGAAGGACACAGAGTCCAGGAGCAGTTGGGTTCGACTGGGTAAGGTGAGAACAGAGAGAGACGGGTTTGGAACACAAGATTTTGAGGCAAACACAGAGTTGAGGCATTCGGCTTTGTCACGTGCGGTGTCAACTGTGTAGCCATTTGAGGTAAGGGAGGGGATGGAGGGGGAACAAACACCAGAAATGGATTTGACCAGATGCCACCAGGATTTGGAGGAAGGAGACAGGTTTGAGGGTTCATTCTTGAGTGTGGAAAGATAGTTCTTCCTGGCACTCCTGAGGGTAGACACACACTTGTTCCGAGCTTGGTGGAAGGAACTGAGATTTCCTTCAGTTGGATTGGCCTTTCAAGAGGCAAAGGCAAGTTGTTTCAGGGCAACTATCACCACAAGATTCAGTGTACCATGGACGGGAGGAAGGGTAAGACAACTGAAGACGAGATGGGATTAATCTGTGCATGAGAGAGAGAGAGCAGTTTGCTTGGAAGAATTCCCAGGAAGAATTGATGCCAGAGGCAGTAGAGATGGGAGACCAGTCCAGATGATTGATGGCTGCTTGAAGACCGTGCCAGTCGGCCCGAGTGAAATGCCAGACTCGTCGACGCTGAGGAGGCTCTCTGAGAATGGCCAGAGAGATGTCCACTTTAACAAGCACATGATCAGAAGAACCGATAGGAGCAGAAGAAGAGCAGCAGACATTTGCAGGGAAGTTTGTCATAACCAACTCGAGAAGAAAAGATACTCCATTGAGTGAGATCTGGGTCGGGAAATTGACAGATTGTGTCAGTCCCAATGAGTCACAGAAGTCCTTTGCTGAGATGCCATGACTGGTGAGAGAGGAACCCACACCCAGCCAGCTGGCATGATGACAGTTGAAGTTGCCACATATGAGGAAGAGAGAGTTGGAATGAGTGGATAGAAGTTGCTCCATGTTATCTGACAGCGAAATGTAAATGGAGTTATCACTGTTTGGAGGACGGTACAGAACACATATGAACAAAAGTTGGGAGCGGAGAGGAAGCCGTAGCCAGAGGTATTCCTGGGGGTGAGGTGGAGAGAGGGCAGTGCAAGGAGAGTGAGGAAGAGAGTTTTTGATAAAGATAGCACCCCCACCACCAAGACGAGGCTCAGGTCTATCATACCAGAGGAGGGAGTAACCAGGAAGAGATATTAAGGAATCAGAGACATCTTGAAGGAGGAAAGTTTCTGTTAAGCAGATCAAGTCTGGATTGTCAGAAGCAACCTGAATGGAGAGATCAATCAGGTTTGAGCGAAGGTCCTGGATGTTTGAGGTCCATACCGTTATTGAAGAGTGCAATGAAGGAGCATCGGGTGCAGGACAGGGGAGGGGTAGGGTCAGATGAAGGATGAGAGGGGGAGGTAGGGAGAGCTGTTGGTATTGTGTCAGAGATTACAGAAAAGTTACAAGAAAGGGAAGGATGAGGAGGACGAAAGGTTTGATGGTGATGGGATGAGGTACAGTGAGGGGTTGTTTGAGGGCAGGGCAGAGGAAGGCAGAGGTTGGGGGAGGTGTAGGTATGAGATAGAAGGGAGATGAAGTGTGGAGGAGGCAGCTTTGAGGAGGAGGGGGAAGTAGAAGGTTGGGGAGGGGGGGGGAGAATTGGAGAGGGATGGTAGGGGGGGAGATTTAAAGGGGAGGGGATGGGGGGGGGAGTTTTGATGGGGAGGGGTGAGGGGGGAGTTTCGGAGGGGAGGGGCAAGGGGGAGATTTGGAGGAGAGGAGCGAGGGGGGAGTTTAGAAATTGAATGATGAATGAAAGACGAACATTTATAACAAATTGGGTTTATTGTGATTTTCAAGTCAGAGATCCGTTTAAGAATGGTGGAGGAGGGGTGGAATGAAAGTGACTTTAGAGCATGTAGGGAGGAAGAATTGGAAGAGATTGAATTATTTTTTGAAGTGAAATGAGTTGAAGAGGAAATTGAAAAGAGCCTTTTAAATAGGAAGAAAAACAGCATGTTATAATATACCACTGTAATATACCAATGTAATGTACCAAATTGCACATATGTCATGAAACAGTGAGCGAACTAGTTGGTTTCATGGTGATTGATCACATAAATTATGTAAGAGAGAAATTGGCAGAACTGGAGATGCACATTACTACGATGTTCATCCTTTAAATGCAACATTCCTCAAATGTACTACCACCTGTGGAAGATTCAGACCACCCATCTTCTGCAGTTTTTTTTTGTTTGTTTTTTTTTGTATACAAGATCGAGGCTCGTGAAAGAGCGAACATTAATCACACAGAAAGACAAACCGACACATAAAACATATAACATCGGGAGCGGTAGACAAGATGGGGAGAGAGGGGGAAGGACACAAACACAACATTTGAGAGCAGGGACCGAGAGACATGGAGACATCGAGAGATCTGAGAGAGGGCGAGGGCTTTGGGGGGGGGGGCATGGGAAGGGGGCGGTGGGAGAGGTATAAAACATATGGACACTGCCAGGACTTCCAGGAAAGAAGTTGGAATTTCAAACAAGGTGGATCTGGGGTGAATTAGCGGGGGTAGAAAAGATCAAGGTTTTGGATGGGGGAAGATAAGAGATGGTGGTGAACAGCTGTTTTAAAGACCTGGAGGGAGGAGTGGGATTGAAGGGAGTGAGGGAGTTTGTTCCAGAGGCAGGAGAAAAGAGGAATGAAAGAGTGAAGGTGAGCAGAGAGCCGAGATTTCGGCAGTTTAACCATCAGAGGGTTGCTGGCAGATCTTGTGCGACCTGTAGGAATATTTGGGGGACAGAGCACAGAGAGAGCTGGGGGTGCAAGGCCGGAGAGGAGTCGGTAGAAGACAGAAAGACCACCTACCTGCCTGCGGTGAGTGAGTGAAAGGCCCTCAGAGATAGCTTCATCGCGGGAGATTCCAATAATTCTGAAAGCTTTGGTTTCAACAGCGTGAAGCCGAGCTAGGTGTGAGGCAGGAGCACCGGCCCATAGGGGAGAACAGTATTCCATTGAGCTGCGGATGAAAGCCTTGTATGTGGTGAGGAGCTCAGGTGTGCCGAGGAAGGACTTCGCACGACGGAGGATGCCCAGTCGGCGACTGGCTTTGGAGGCCAGCTTGGAAATGTGGTTTTCCCAAGAAAGATCATGGCAGATAGTGAGACCCAAAATCTTGAGCAACAGAACTTCTTGGAGAGGATTGTTGAGAAAGTAGATGGGAGGGTTGTCCAGTCGATCTTTTCGGAGAGACATAGTAAGAGTGTGAGATTTGTCAGGATTGAAAGACATGTTCCACTTGTTTGACCAGTCTGTGATTTTGTCCAGGTCTTCAGAGAGTGAGGAGGCAGCAGACTGCCGATCTGAGGGAAGAGGAATGGAGCGGCAGAGAGTGGAGTCATCAGCAAAGAGATAGAGAGGATTTTCGAGAGAGTCAGAGAGATCATTGATGAAGACCAGAAAAAGCACGGGGCCCAGAACACTGCCTTGGGGAACTCCAGCCTGAACAGGAAGAGGAGATGAGAGAAACCCATTCAGGGCCACACGTTGACGACGACTAGAGAGGAAGTCCGCCAGCCATGCGTGGAGATTTCCATGGATACCAAAGGAGGAGAGTTTGGTGAGCAGAGCGGGGTGCCAGACCGTGTCGAAGGCACGTGATATGTCGAGGGAGACAGCTCTAATTTCCTGTTTGGCATTGAGAACCTCCATCCATTGTTGAGACAGCAGAAGCAGCATGTCCAGAGTAGAGTGACCTGGTCTGAAACCAAATTGATGATCAGAGATCAAGCCATTGGAGAAGAGGAAAGATTTCATATCCGAAGCAATGATGGATTCCATGACTTTGCTGATAATTGGGAGAAGGCTGATTGGTCTGTAGTTGCTAGGATCTGTTTTTGCACCTTTTTTGTGCAAAGCGGTGATGTTGGCTGATTTCCAAGCAGATGGCAGTTGACCTTGAGCAAAAGAGAGGGTGAAGAGAACAGAGAGAGGGTGAGATAGAGCAGCAGAGCAGGATTTTAGGACCCGTGGGCTGATGCCGTCGGGTCCAGTTGCAGAATCAGAGTCGAGGGTTGACAGAAACTTTTCCACCTTGTCAGGAGGAAAGGACACGGAGTCCAGGAGCAGCAGGGTACGACTGGGTATGGTGGGTACAGAGAGGGATGGGTTTGGGACACAAGATTTAGAGGCAAACACAGAGTTGAGGCATTCAGCTTTTTCACGTGCGGAGTCAGCTGTGTAGCCGTTTGAGGTAAGGGAGGGGATGGAGGGGGAACAAACACCAGAAACGGATTTGACCAGACGCCACCAGGATTTGGAAGAGGGAGACAGATAAGAGAGTTCGGTCTTGAGAACGGAGAGATATTGTTTCCTGGCTCTCCTGAGGGTGGACAAACACTTGTTTCGGGCTTTGTGAAAGGAAATGAGATTTCCTTCCGTTGGATTTGCTTTCCAGGAGACGAAGGCAAGTTGTTTCTGGGCAACAGCCTCACCACAAGATTCCGTGTACCATGGACGGGAGGAAGGGTATGACAACTGAAGACGAGATGGGATAAATCTGTGCATGAGAGAGAGCAATTTACTTTGGAAGAATTCCCAGGATGAGTTGATGTCAGAGGTGGTAGAGATGGGAGACCAGTCCAGATGATTGATGGCTGCTTGAAGACCGTGCCAGTTGGCCTGAGTGAAATGCCAGACTCGTCGACGCTGAGCAGGCTCCCTGAGGATGGTCAGAGAGATGTCCACTTTAACAAGGACATGATCAGATGATCCGATCGGAGCAGAAGAAGAGCAGCAGACATTTTCAGGGAAGTTAGTCATAACCAAGTCCAGAAGAGAAGATGTTCCGTTGACTGAGATCCGGGTCGGGAAATTGACAGATTGTGTCAGTCCCAGTGAGTCGCAGAAGTCCTTTGCTGAAGAGCCATGGCTGGTGAGAGAGGTACCCACACCCAGCCAACTGGCATGGTGACAATTGAAATCACCACATATGAGGAAGAGAGAGTTGGGATGAGTAGATAGAAGTTGGTCCATATCATCAGACAGCGAGATGTAGATGGAGTCATCACTGTTTGGTGGCCGGTACAAAACACATATGAACAAGAGGTGGGAGCGAAGGGGAAGCCGTCGCCAGAGGTATTCCTGGGGGTGAGGTGGAGAGAGTGCAGTGCAGGGCGAGTGAGGAAGAGAGTTTTTGATAAAGATAGCAACCCCGCCTCCAGGACGAGGCTCGGGTCTATCATACCGGAGGAGGGAGTCGCCCGGGAGAGATACTATGGAATCAGAGACATCATGAAGGAGGAAAGTTTCTGTTAAGCAGATCACGTCTGGTTTGACAGAAGCAACCTGTATGGAGAGATCAGTTAAGTTTGAACGAAGGCCCCGGATGTTTGAGGTCCATACCGTTAATGAAGAGGAAGGGGGAGCATCAGATACAGAACAGGGGGGAGGAGGGGAGGGTAAGATGTGGAAGAGGTGGAAGAGATAGGGAGAGCTGTTGAAGGTGTGTCAGAGATTTCAGAATAGCTCGGAGAAAGGGAAGGATGGGGCGGACAAAAGGTTTGATGGTGAGTGGGTGAGCCACAATGAGGTGTTATTTGAGGAGGGGGAAGAGCGAGGCAGAAGGTTGGGGGAGATGGAGGTGAGAGTTTGAAGGGGGAAGAAGCGGGGAGGACGCTTTGAGGAGGGGGAGTGAGAGGGGGGAAATTGAGAAGCAATGAGGGTGGGGAGATTTGAAGGGGAGGGGTGAGGGGGGAGTTTGGGAGGGAAGGGACAAGGGGAGGGATTTGAAAGGGATGGGATATGGGGGAGATTTGGAGGGGAGGGGTGAGGCAGGAGTCTAGGAGGGGAGGGGCGAGGGGCGTCTTGGCGGGGAGGGGTGAGGCGGTAGTTTAGGAGGGAGGGGGCAAGGGGGGAGATTTGAAAGGGATGGGTGATGGGGAAGATTTGGAGGGGAGGGGTGATGGGGAAGATTTGGAGGGGAGGGGTTATGGGGAAGATTTGGAGGGGAGGGGTGAGATTGGATTTTTGAAAGTGTACGATTTATGGGAAACGAACATTTATTGCAAAATGAGTTTCTTGTGACCTTCGAGTTAAAAATACGTTTAAGGACGCTGGATGGAGGATGGAGTGCAGGAGAGTTTAGGGAATGTAGAAAAAAGGCACTATAGGAGATGGATATTTTTTTTGGGATGAATTGATTTGGTGAGCAAGTCGAAAGCAGCCTTTTAAAGAAGAAGAAGAAAAAGGTGTTATAAAATATGACGGAATACATAACTTGAGGGGAAAGTGTAAACATTGAAGGTTAATGAGTGAAAACTATCTGGGGGAAATGGGGGAGAAACACGTGGTCGAAGAACGAACGAACGAATAAGAATGAATAAACGAATGAGAACAGAGAAGGAAATGTTTTTTTTGTTTTTTTTGTTTTTTTTTTGAGTTGAGATTTACACAAGGAAGTAGGCGATGGGTGAAAAGCCTGGGAATACAGAGAACGAAAGTTATTGGATCACAAACGACGGACCGCTGAGAGAAAAACAAAGCCTCAAGGTTGTACAGTGCACACTGTACAAGGCCTCAAGACACGACACGGCAAACAGACGATCAATTTATGAAAGATAAACACCGAGAAACAACCAAAGTTGCACACAATAACTTCACACACCGAAAGATAAATACAGTTTCGACAAAATACAATTGTGAACAGACTTAACTTCGAAAAACGTGGAGACCGTGTGGAGCTTCGAAAATCCCTCCCACCGTCTCCGAGATCTCGCCAAGTGATGAGAGGGAATGAAATTACAAGTTAGGTTCGGGAAAAACAAGTTGATAATCATAAAATAATTTCTGCAGGGAGCACCCCCAGACAGAGCCACGCCCTCAAAGGCACGTCCTCAGATAGCCACATCCTTTCAAGGAAATTCAACACAGGATACCATTAGGCCCATCAATCCTGCTCAATGGTTGGGGCTTGTCCATGATATATCCTTTTAAATGCCGAGAGTCAAACAAGGAAGCAGCACATACCATTTTTTAAGTCTTCAATACGACTTGTCCAGGGTTCAAACTGCCAACCTCTCAGACTTGGCACGGACGCTGCAAACATTACCCCACCGAGTCTGGTAAGACTTCCACCATATGACTGATCTGTGGTCCCAGACAGATCCACTCCTTCGAAGAGTCGATGTACTAACTTGCATTCACATATCTATCTATAATTCCAGTAATCTCTGTACGTTTGTACGTTTGTCTGTCTGTGACCGCTGTTTCTCGACAACCACGGGTCCGATATACTTTTAACTTGCCAGGTATATTGCTGGGGACCCGAGGATGTGCCTTTTCAAGGTTTCATATTAATCGGACAATTACTTACCGAGCTATGTCCAAAAAACGATTCAACCAATCAGAGAGCAGCGAACGATCGCGTGTGCCGAACGTGGCGGGCACACTCTGCCTCGGATGGCACATTTGAGAGCGTATTCATTTATTTCACGTTTGCAAACTATGTTGGCGTTAAACTATGTTTTACAACTAATAAAAACGAATTTGCGATTCATTCGCTTTCCTGCGCGTTTGTGCACGCGATGGCGATTTCTTTACCAAACTCCGGAAGCCGTTCGCTTTGGACCAAACCATTGCATGTAAATAGAGGGGGGGGATTGTCACCACTCGCAAGCCGTTCGCTTTGGACCAAACCATTTCATGTAAATAGAGGGGGGGGATATAATTTTAGATATAGATATAGTACGGGCATGCCCTAGTAACTCAAATAACGGAACTTTGATTTACTCCCAACTAACCCTCCAGCGTGAATGCAGATCAACTCCTGTGCAACACACATCACATCGATAGCCAACATTGTGGAGGACTGTGTTATTACATCTAGTCTCAAGAGTCTGTGCTCTACTCAGTGTCATTGCTTGAACAACTGTACCCAGATCAATTCAATCAAGGTAATCAAACACCATGGTACATAATCACCACAGACACCAAGGTTGTCTGAATGCTCAGGCCAAGAACTTGGAACAAGTTTGGGTAAACCCAGGAGCGCATAATTTGCAAACAAGACATGCATGCTCAAGCTGCGAACCAATGGGAAAATATGTAAAAAAAAAAAAAAAAATCCTAACGCAAATAACAACACATTTCACGAATAACATACCAAGAGTCACAAAACACTCCCTTTCCAAAAGTACATTGGATTTGCACAACTGTGACATTAACAGACAATGCAAATATGAAACAGACTCGCTGCTTGTCTAAGAACATCTGTCACAAAGGAAGGTGTCAAGAGTTCCTACAGGGAATGATAAATCAGCTCTCAGTGCGCAACTCCATCAGGATGATTTAAACCATCTTGAAGATCCCCAAACAAAGGCTAAGCATATCGTCACAAATAAGATAATTACCCTCGCCAGAGGAGAGGGTATTGCATTCGAGTCCGTTTGATACTTGCCGGAAAGGATTCCGGCAAGTATGTTGATCTGTTCGTTTGTTTGTTTGCAGCACTACGTCTACACCGTTGCACGTAGAATCGCCAAACTTTGCACACGTATTTGTCTTGCCCTCAAATATACTGTGCCCAAATTATGACGTCATCGGTCACGTGGTTCGGCCGCCATCTTGGAAAAACTGAAAAACTTTGCAGCTCAAAATCTCCGAAAGTGCTGAACAGAAAAAAACGGAGACATGGCTCATTGTAAAGAACTCTCCATGAGGAATAAAATATGTTAATGATGACGTCATCAGTCACGTGGTTCGGCCGCCATCTTGGAAAAACCGAAAAAATTTGCACCTCCATATCTCTGAAAATGCTGAATATAAATAATTGAGACGTGGCTCCTTGGAAAGAACTCTCCATGGGGAATAAAATATGTTAATGATGACGTCATCGGTCATGTGGTTCGGCCGCCATATTTGTCCTAAATGGCCGATAAAAAAGTAAATTCCGGCAAGTCCTCGGTCTCTGACCGATTTTTCATTTGTCTGTCTGTCTGTTTGCAGCACTACGTCCACACCGTTGCACGTAGAATCGACAAACTTTGCACACGTATTTGTCTTGCCCTCTAATATACTGTGCCCAAATGATGACGTCATCGGTCACGTCGTTCGGCCGCCATCTTGGAAAAACCGAAAAACTTTGCACCTCCATATCTCCAAAAGTGCTTAACAGAAAAAATTGAGACATGGCTCATTGTAAAGAACTCTATGGGGAATAAAATATGTTAATGATGACGTCATATGTCACGTGGTCGGCCGCCATCTTGGAAAATCGGCAAAACTTTGCACCACGATATCTCCGAAAGTACTGAACAGAAAAAATTGAGACATGGCTCATTGTAAAGAACTCTCCATGGGGAATAAAATATGTTAATGATGATGTCATCAGTCACGTGGTCGGCCGCCATCTTGGAAAAACGGCAAAACTTTGCACCACTATATCTCCAAAAGTGCTGAACAGAAAAAATTGAGACATGGCTCATTGTAAAGAACTCCCCATGGGGAATAAAATATGTTAATGATGACGTCATCAGTCACGTGGTTTGGCCGCCATCTTGGAAAAAACGGCAAAACGTTGCGCCACTATATCTCCAAAAGTGCTGAACAGAAAAAATTGAGACATGGCTCATTGTAAAGAACTCTACATGGGGAATAAAACATGCTAATGATGACGTCATCAGTCACGTGGTCGGCCGCGATCGTGGAAAAACGTCAAATTTTGCACCACTATATCTCCAAAAGTGCTGAACAGAAAAAATTGAGACATGGCTCATTGTAAAGAACTCTCCATGGGGAATAAAATATGTTAATGATGATGTCATCAGTCACGTGGTCGGCCGCCATCTTGGAAAAACGGCAAAACTTTGAACCACTATATCTCCAAAAGTACTGAACAGAAAAAATTGAGACTTGGCTCATTGTAAAGAACTCTCCATGGGGAACAAAATATGTTAATGATGATGCCATCGGTCACGTGGTTCGGCCGCCATCTAGGAAAAACCGAAAAATTTTGCACCTCCATATCTCTGAAAGTACTGAACAGAAAAAATTGAGACATGGCTCATTGTAAAGAACTCTCCATGGGGAATAAAATATGTTAATGATGATGCCATCGGTCACGTGGTTCGGCCGCCATCTTGGAAAAACGGGAAAAATTTGCACCACTATATCTCCGAAAGTACTGAACAGAAAAAATTGAGACATGGCTCATTGTAAAGAACTCTCCATGGGGAATAAAATATGTTAATGATGATGTCAGTCACGTGGTCGGCCGCCATCTTGGAAAAACGGCAAAACTTTGCACCACAATATCTCCAAAAGTGCTGAACAGAAAAAATTGAGACATGGCTCATTGTAAAGAACTCTCCATGGGGAATAAAATATGTTAATGATGACGTCATATGTCACGTGGTCGGCCGCCATCTTGGAAAAACGGCAAAACTTTGCACCACAATATCTCCAAAAGTGCTGAACAGAAAAAATTGAGACATGGCTCATTGTAAAGAACTCTCCATGGGGAATAAAATATGTTAATGATGACGTCATATGTCACGTGGTCGGCCGCCATCTTGGAAAAACGGCAAAACTTTGCACCACTATATCTCCAAAAGTGCTGAACAGAAAAAATTGAGACATGGCTCATTGTAAAGAACTCCCCATGGGGAATAAAATATGTTAATGATGACGTCATCAGTCACGTGGTTCGGCCGCCATCTTGGAAAAACCGAAAAAATTTGCGCCACTATATCTCCGAAAGTACTGAACAGAAAAAATTGAGACATGGCTCATTGTAAAGAACTCCCCATGGGGAATAAAATATGTTAATGATGACGTCATCAGTCACGTGGTCGGCCGCCATCTTGGAAAAACGGCAAACCTTTGCACCTCCATATCTCCAAAAGTGCTGAATAGAAAAAATTGAGACATGGCAAACAGATTGGCAAACAAACAAACAATTGTAAAGAACTCTCCATGGGGAATAAAATATGTTAATGATGACGTCATCGGTCACGTGGTTCGGCAGCCATATTTGTCCCAAATGGCCGATAAAAAAGTAAATTCCGGCAAGTCCTCGGTCTCTGACCGATTTTTCATTTGTCTGTCTGTCTTTTTGCAGCACTACGTCTACACCGTTGCACATAGAATTGCCAAACTTTGCACACATATTGGTCTTGCTCGGGAATAGACTGTGCCCAATTGATGACGTCATTGGTCACGTGGTTCGGCCGCCATCTTGGAAAAACTTTGCACCTCTATATCTCCGAAAGTGCTGAACAGAAAAATTGAGACATGGCTCATTGTAAAGAACTCTCCATCGGGAATGAAGTATGTTAACGATGACGTCCTCAGTCACGTGGTTCGGCCGCCATCTTGAAAAAACGGAAACATTTTGCACCTCCATATCTCCGAAAGTGCTGGACAGAAAAAATTGAGACATGGCTCATTGGAAAGAACTCTCCATGGGGAATAAAATATGTTAATGATGACGTCATCAGTCACGTGGTTCGGCCACCATCTTGGAAAAAGCGAAAAACCTAGCACCTCCATATCTCCGAAAGTGCTGAATAGAAAAAATTGAGACATGGCTCATTGAAAAGAACTCTACTGCGGGAATAAAATATGTTAATGATGACGTCATCAGTCACGTGGTTCGGCCGCCATCTTGGAAAAACCGAAAAACTTTGTACCTCCATATCTCTGAAAGTGCTGAATAGACAAAATTGAGACATGGCTCATTGTAAAGAACTCTCCAAGGGGAATAAAATATGTTAATGATGATGTCATTGGTCTCATGGTTCGGCCGCGATATTTGTCCGAAATGGCCGATAAAAAAGTAAATTCCGGCAAGTCCTCGGTCTCTGACCGATTTTTCATCTGTCTGTTTGTTCGCAGTACTACTTCTACACCGTTGCACGTAGAATCGCCAAACTTTACACACATATTTGTCTTGCCCTGGAATAGACTGTGCCCAATTTTTAACTCTCAGCCCAAGGCCTCCATTATGATGTCATAATTTGACAATTCGACAAGTACAAAACTTCATCCAATCAAGATGCAATTTCTTGAGCGACATAACGGCATAAACTGGTGGAGAAAAAAAATTGATGATGACGTCATCGGTCACGTGGTTCGCCCGCCATCTTGGAAAAACCCAAAAACTTTGCACCTCTATATCTCCGAAAGTCCTGAATATAAAAAATTGAGACATGGCTCATTGTAAAGAACTCTCCATGGGGAATAAAACATGTTAATGATGATGTCATCGGTGCTTCCATTATGTCTACATAATTCGACAAGTACAAAACTTCATCCAATGGAGATGAAATTTATTGAGCATCATGTAGGCATAAATTGGTGGAGAAAAAAATAATAATGATGACGTCATCGATTACCATATTTGTTTTAACACAAAAGCCTTAAAAACCACTGAAAATACATCCTGGCGAGGGTTTGCAATCTCCGATTGCTCTTTTTCTTGTTACAATATGTAACACCATCCCTGGCCATCGATCTGGGAGACAATCAAAATAACCACCTCAAGGGAAAGTGCTGCAATGGATTCATTATTAGATGGCAGAGACATGACTATATAGTTCCATCAAACACCTATGACATGACAAACAGATGTGGAGAGTCGTTGGCAAATCAAGCAAGCACCAACAGAGTTTGTAATGCCTTGTATTCTGTAGAAGAGTGGAGCATACAAGCAATTAATCAGTGTAAGAGAGGTCGTCCAGCATCATGGTACTGTAGCGGTTACCGCTGGATGCACACAATCGCCTTGCACCGGCCAGACGCGCCTCTCCCGGGCATGCCCAGACTCACTGTTCCCGGGCACGCCCGAACCTCCCGGGCACGCCCGGTCTCGTCTTTCCCGGGCATGCCCGCTATCGCCTTTCCAGGGCTCGCCCAGAGCGTCCGGGCATGCCCGCTATCGCCTTTCCAGGGCTCGCCCAGAGCGTCCGGGCATGCCCGCTATCGCCTTTCCAGGGCTCGCCCAGAGCGTCCGGGCATGCCCGCTCTCGCCTTTCCAGTGCTCGTCCAGAGCGCCCGGGCACGCCCAGCCTCGACTTGCCAGGCCGCAGCCAAACACGCCCGGGCAGGTCCAGACTCGCCTTTCCAAGGCTCGCCCTTGACACCCGGGCATGCCCGGTATAGCTTTTGCCGGGCAAACTTCCCGACATAAATGTGTATATATATTGCTGCCCAATAAACGGGCTTTTGTCAGAATACCTGAGCTGTTTTGTTTCAATAAAGCAACTCGGACGAATTCCGTTATTGGTCGCGTCAATTCTTTCGACTCGCGTTGGAGCGCAGCTCCTTCACTGGTGACCTACCGACATGGACACGGCAGTGACTCTTAAACTGCCTACCTTCTGGGAGGCTCACGCAGCTGTTTGGTTCGCCCAGGCGGACTCCCAGTTCGCCCTGCGAGGCATCACTGCGGACGACACCCGCTTCCACCACGTCGTGGCAGCGCTCCGTTCCGCCACCGCGGCCCGCGCCCTGAGCCTCCTCGAGCACCCGCCGGCTGCCGACAAGTATGACGCGCTGAAGACGCTCCTCCTCGACGCTTTCCCCCTCTCACCGGCGGCACGCGCACGGCGCCTGCTCGACCTGCCCGAGCTCGGCGACACGCGCCCGTCCGAGCGCATGGACTATATGCTCTCGTTGCTCGGTGAGCACTCTCCGGATTTTCTGTTCCGCGAGTTGTTCCTTCGCCAGCTGCCTCACCCGGTACGCCTCGCCCTGGCTGGCACGTCGATCACCGATCCCCGCGCCCTCGCCAGGGAAGCCGATAAGATCTCCTCGGCGGGCCAACACATCAGCGCGGCTACCTGGAGCCTGCCGCCGTCCGAGGCGACGCCCACGACGCCCGAGCGCCCTGCGCGGTTGGAGGCCGAACTGCCGGTGAAACTGGCGGCCGCCACGCCGCACCGACCGCTTCCGACACGACGGCCGGGGCCTCCACCTGACTAGGCGTGGTGTTATTACCACGCCAGGTTCGGACACAAGGCTCGGACGTGCCGACCCCCGTGCACTTTCGGCAAGTCGGGAAATGGCCGGGCCGGCGTTCATTCCCAGCCATGAGCGCCGGCCACTCGGGCAACTTGCTTTTTATTCGGGACAAAGCGTCCGGGCGGCGTTTCCCTTGTGACACCGGCGCCCAACTGAGCGTCATACCCGCCTCCGAGTAGGACAGGCGGGACGCCATTTGCAGCCCCTCTTTGGTCGCTGCTTATGGCTCGGCCATACGCACTTTCGGCCCGCGCAACGTCACCCTCTGCTTCGGCAGCCAGCGCTTTCAGTGGACCTTTGTGACCGCCTGCGTCCCCATGGCTTTGCTGGGCGCCGACTTCCTCTGCGCGCACGGGCTGCTGGTCGACGTCAAACGTCGTCGCCTTGTCAATGCCAAGACCTTCAGCTCCCTGGCGTGCACGATGAGCAGCTCCGCGCCGACCGAACTGGCGTGCGCCCTCCCGACGGCGAACGAGTTCGCTCGCCTGCTCGCGGAATTCCCGGCCCTCACACGGCCGACGTTTTCGGCCGTCGCAGTGCGGCATGGGATCGAGCACCACATACCCACTACGGGCCCGCCGGTCTACGCCAGGGCCCGCCGCCTCGACCCGGCCAAGCTCGCCGTGGCAAAGGCCGAGTTCGACGCGTTGGAGCACCTGGGCATTGTGCGGCGCTCCAATAGCGCGTGGGCCTCACCACTGCACATCGTGCCAAAGCCAGGGGGCGGATGGCGCCCGTGTGGCGACTACCGCCGTCTCAACGACGCTACCACCCCCGACAGGTACCAGATCCCACACATCCAGGACTTTTCCGCCCATTTGGCGGGACGGGTCATATTTTCCAAAATTGACCTGATACGGGGATACCACCAGGTACCTGTCCGGGCGGCCGACGTCCCGAAGACGGCCGTCATCACGCCGTTCGGCCTGTTCGAATTTTTGAGGATGCCGTTTGGCCTCAAGAACGCGGCCCAGGCATTCCAGCGTTTAATGGACGGCGTGCTGCGCGACCTGCCATTTCTTTTCGTCTATCTGGACGACATCCTTGTCGCCAGCACGTCCCGCGCCGAGCACCTCCTCCACCTCCGAACACTGTTCGGTCGCCTCAGCGAGCACGGCTTAATTGTCAACCCGGCCAAATGCCACTTCGGCACGACGACCGTTGACTTTTTGGGCCACCGCATGACCAAGGTCGAGGCCATCACCACGTTCCCGCGTCCCCGTTCCATCAAGGCCCTACAAGAGTTCCTCGGCATGGTGAATTTTTATCACCGATTCGTGCCCCGCGCTGCTCAGCTCATGCGGCCCCTTTACGAGGCCCTCCGGGGCAAGCCGGCCAAGCATGACATCGTTTGGTCCGCGGCCATGGACGCGGCCTTCGCAAGCGCAAAACGGGCCCTCGCCGACGCAACGCTGCTGGCTCACCCGGTGCTCAACGCGCCCATCGCCCTCACTACGGACGCCTCCAACTACGCGGTGGGCGCCGTCCATGAACAATGGGTGGACGGGGTTTGGCAGCCACTCGCTTTTTTCAGCCGGCAGCTCCGGCCGAACGAGTTAAAATACAGCACGTTCGACCGCGAGCTGCTCGGTCTATTCCTGGCCGTTCGCCATTTCCGACACCTCCTGGAGGGCCGCCCGTTCACGGCTTTCGTTGACCACAAGCCGTTGGTCTACGCAATGGCCAAAGTCACGGAGCCGTGGTCGGCCCGCCAGCAGCGCCACCTCTCCGCCGTGTCGGAATTCACCACGGACATCCGGCACGTCGCCGGCAAAGACAACGCTGTGGCCGACTGTCTTTCTCGGGCCAGCGCGAACGCGGTCCACCTCGGCGTGGACTTCGCGCTCATGGCGGCCGACCAGACCACCGACACCTCAGTGCAGGCCCTCCGGGCGGCGGACACGGGCCTCCGCCTGGCCGACATCCCCTTCGCGGGCACCGTCCTGCTCTGCGACGTCTCCCAGGGCCAGCCTCGCCCCATCGTGCCCGTTTCCTGGCAGCGCCGCATCTTCGCCTCCATCCACGGCCTTTCTCACCCGGGCCGGAAAGCTTCTCAGAAGCTGGTGTCGGCGCGTTTCGTCTGGCACGGCCTTCGACGGAACGTCCGCGACTGGGCCAACGCCTGCACGGCCTGCCAGCGGGCCAAGGTCCACCGCCACACCCAGGCCCCGCTGGCACCTTTCACCGTGCCTGCACGGCGTTTCGACCACGTCCACGTGGACCTGGTGGGTCCCCTGCCCCCATTGCGGGGGTTCACCCACCTGCTCACCATGGTGGACAGGACCACCAGGTGGCCGGAGGCCGTGCCCCTCACCTCCACCACCACCGCCGACGTGGCGCAGACGTTCATCGCCACCTGGGTCGCGCGCTTCGGCACACCGGCGGACATCTCGTCCGACCGCGGCCCACAGTTCACGTCCGAACTTTGGGGCGCGGTCGCCCGCTCGTTGGGGGTCACGCTGCACCGCACCACGGCCTACCGCCCCCAAGCCAACGGGTTGTGCGAGTGGTTTCACCGCTCCATGAAGGCCGCACTCATGGCCGGCCTTCAGGACGACGGTTGGACCGACCGGCTGCCATGGGTCCTTTTGGGCCTCCGCACGGCCTCCAAGGAGGACCTCCGGGCGTCCGCCGCCGAGCTCGTCTACGGCCAGCCGCTCCGCGTCCCGGGCGAGTTCGTGCCCGACGCTACCAGTCCCTGGTCCGCCGCACACCAGCGCTCGGACTTCCAGGAGGCCGCCCGCCGATTTGCCCCCGTGCCAACGTCCCGCCACGGTGGCCCCCAGTCCTACGTCCCCCCCCCCGGCGCTTCGCACAGCGGAGTACGTCTTTGTGCGTCATGACGCGCACCAGGGGCCACTCCGGCCGCCGTACGACGGGCCCTTCCGGGTCCTGCGACGGGGCGACAAGTCCTTTTTCATCGACGTTGGCGGCCGGTCGGACTGGATCTCTGTGGACCGCCTCAAACCGGCGCACATGGACGTCGACCGACCACCACGGTTGGCCCTTCCTCTGCGGCGAGGCCGCCCCCCGTCCACAGTTCCCCCCGCTCGACCACCCACCACCACCTCGGTCCCCTCCCCACGACCCTCCAGGGGTCGCTTCGGCCGGGTCATCCGGACCCCCCTTAAATTGACCCTGCCGGTGCAGGTCGATTCTGGAGGGGCGTGTGTAGCGGTTACCGCTGGATGCACACAATCGCCTTGCACCGGCCAGAACACGGCCAGACGCGCCTCTCCCGGGCATGCCCGGACTCACTGTTCCCGGGCACGCCCGAACCTCCCAGGCACGCCCGGTCTCGTCTTTCCCGGGCTCGCCCAGAGCGTCCGGGCATGCCCGCTATCGCCTTTCCAGGGCTCGCCCAGAGCGTCCGGGCATGCCCGCTATCGCCTTTCCAGGGCTCGCCCAGAGCGTCCGGGCATGCCCGCTCTCGCCTTTCCAGTGCTCGTCCAGAGCGCCCGGGCACGCCCAGCCTCGACTTGCCAGGCCGCAGCCAAACATGCCCGGGCAGGTCCAGACTCGCCTTTCCAAGGCTCGCCCTTGACACCCGGGCATGCCCGGTATAGCTTTTGCCGGGCAAACTTCCCGACATAAATGTGTATATATATTGCTGCCCAATAAACGGGCTTTTGTCAGAATACCTGAGCTGTTTTGTTTCAATAAAGCAACTCGGACGAATTCCGTCTTTGGTCGCGTCAATTCTTTCGACTCGCGTTGGAGTGCAGCTCCTTCAGTACAACAAATGGATATCGGTAGCTTTGACGTAAAATGCATAGCAAAATTATCCACAACATGTGTGGCAACTTTGATGTGAGTAAGGAGCATGGATACCCCCCTTTCAAGGGTCTGGGCAGTTCATGAGATGTTAGATTATGGGCCGATCAATAACAACTACCAAATCTAAAACAATGAGGGCATGCAATATCTGCAGGAAATCTCACCTCCAACCAATCAACAACTTGACTGTAATTCAACAAATTCAAGGATTTTAAATGTTCTCACAGCAAGACTTTTCACACATTTTCAATAATGTTATACGTGTCCCATGACTTTTGACAAGGCAAAAGCTATTTTAGTGTCCCATTCTGAGTTATTTTTCATCACAGCAGCAGATGATGATGATGAATAAAGATCGTTTGCTATTTATGTTTTCACAATACATGAGATCAACACGTTTGAGGCAACTTGGACAAGACCATCAATCATCACAATAGTACTGCATCATAAATAATACACAAATACATTCAGCAATTTCCAATAACTTTCAATGCCACCAAAAATGATTGTTGTTTTTCTGCATGCAAAGTACTGGATAATGGAAGAAGAAAATGACAGAGGGAAAGAGGTAATGCACTGAGAGTGGAACAATGTGCAGATGCAACAAGGGGATGACCAAACAGGAGAGATGGAGATAGATAGAGATAGATAGAGATAGACAGATAGAGATAGATAGATAGATAGAGATAGATAGAGATAGATAGATAGATAGAGATAGATAGAGATAGATAGATAGAGATAGATAGATAGATTGAGATAGATAGAGATAGATAGATAGAGATAGATAGAGACAGATAGATAGATAGAGACAGATAGATAGATAGAGATAGATAGATAGAGATAGAGATAGATAGAGATAGAGATAGATAGAGACAGATAGAGATAGATAGAGATAGATAGAGATAGAGATAGAGATATAGATATAGATATTAAATCATTATCATAGTAACTTCCTGTGATATTTCAGAAAATGAGTTGTACTTTGTCAGTTCAGTCAGTCTTTTAGGACTGCCACTGGCAACATATAACCCAGCGCTACCTGCCACATGGTCGACAACAAAACAGATACCTCACTGGCTTTGCTACAAAAGGAACAACAACAACAACACCTGGCAACTTGGGCGAATGAACTCTGGCCATCCAGTAAGGAGATGGTGTCTCCTAAAAAAAAAACAAGACCAAAAGTCTAACAGCGGCGTCGCCGGGCTTGTAAAATATTATAAACCACAAACACATATGTTTAGCTTTTCAAACAGTCGCTAAAGCTGCTTATAACATTAAATAAAGAAATTTGGAGGAATCACGACATCCGTGAGGTAAGTTTTACTTACAGAACTGAGAGAAGATCTACTGTAATCTATGTGCCCCACAAGGGTTGGAGGTGTGCTCATTTACCAAGCAGCTAGCTAGCGCTTGCCAAGCCAGCTGTTCCTTAAGGGTTTTGAATGGAGTGCTTGATGGAGTGCTTGCTCGAATGCTAAAACCACTTGATGATCTCTCCACAAGAAAGTTGGTAAATGAACACACCCAATGTTCTTGAGACCTGACCATAGATCGACTGTAATCTATAGACCCCAAAGAGGAATGACCCTTCCTGCCACTCCCGTAGTGAGCGGTGTACTTGTAAATTAAAATGTTGGTCAGTGGACTCAGCCGTCATAATGACATCATAGACGTAATGACGTAACAGGCACAAAACTGATATATTTTAACTTCCAGTACGTTTGTAGTCACTACGAAGGGATTAGTGTTATGATTAGATTTACTATAATATTAACGTTAAGTTATCATTATTTCGAAAATGATATTACCATTAAAAAACCGAGGCCAATTCCCTACTTCCACAATTATTAATATTAGTGCCGAATAACGCTCATCATTGATCATGAACCATACACCGCTTCAATCCATTAACTTTCCATTCACGACATTGGGATTAAAGTGTTATAGTTATATTTACTATACTGTTATTATTATTATTATTATTATTACAAAAACGACACTACTGAAATGATACACTACTGTATTAAGAAACCTGGGCTTAATTTGTCCGAAGCGGTCCGAAGACGGGTCATAACGCCTAAGGCCTATAGGTACCGTACCATATTGTTGGAAGAGCTGTAACGTCTATGCTTTTGATATTTGATGATCATATTAACAATCTGTTTGTTTGTGTTTCACACTGAATGAAAAACGTAAAGGTAGAGCATGTGATATATGACAGGTTTGACGATATGTTCGGCATATAAATCAAAATGGCGGAGTGTGGAGGGTCAGCCGCCATAATGACATCAGACGTAATCATATCACCCTGTCATGTGACCATATCCTCAGCTCTGATTGGTATACGTTTGAGGGGACATACATATGGACGGACAAACACTGTTCTCGACGGCTTCGCCCGATGGGCTGCGCCGTAAAAATCCCATCCGGTTTGGACCGTTCTGAGTCATACTAAAGATTTTAAAAATTGTATGTTCTCATTCTTGCTTGAAAAGGATAGCCTCCAGAAGATGATGCAACCAGCAGCCAGAGACTGCACATGAACCATCACCAATGGCCATGTACATACAAAGATTTTTAATTTTTTTTCTTAACATTCTTAACGCTTATGGAGGAGCCGACATTGCACAAATCGCACAATCACACACACACGTGTGAAAATAATAAAGATCGAGATACATTGACCAGGCAAAGGAGATGTCATAAAAATTAATTTTCTCCTCAAAATCAGACAAACTAGCGTCAGGGCGGTGGGGGGAGGTGTTCAACACTTGATAGGAGAAAGGGGAATGGTACATGGAGAGAGAGGGGAGAAGAGAGATATTCACAACAAGTTACCATGGTCCGCCAATCAAAAAATGGCGGCATGCATTGGTTGCTTGGATATTTTAAAGATTCATCTCGACACCAATCTTGGACAGAAGTTGAAAAACTAATGTCCTCATCAGCAGATGGAACTGCATGAAAAACCTGATCGGAAGCTTCAGCAAGTTCAAGCTGTGTAAACCATGACAGCGAGGGCAATAAAAACACAATTATATTTGTATGCGAGGATGGATGGGAAAAAAATGTTACGAAAAAACAAAACAACAACAATTTAAAACAGATTGCAAAATGAAGGAAGAAGAGTCGATGAACAAAAGAAAACAAAAGCATGTATTGGTCCAACAGCGTCGGTATGTCATTAGCACCCATGTGTGTAATTAACCGTAATAATTTGGAGGATGAATTGAAAAGGGGGAAAGTAAAGAAATTCAATCAAGGGGGAGAGAGTGAGAGATAGAGAGAGAGAGGGAGAGAGAGAGAGAGAGAGAGGGAGAGAGGAGGGGGGGGGGGGGGGGGGGGAGTAAAATGTATATACTTTAGATTAGCAAAAAACAACAAGCCTTTAAAAGGGAAAGCGTGCACGCCAGAATCTTAAGGTTCGGTCTTCAAACAGACGAAAGGAGATAAAAAGAACCAATGGCATACACAAACATGTACATCGAAGCTATTGAATATCCTTTGAAAATACGAGCCTAATCTATATGCCCTGAACATTGGAACAAAACAAACAAAACAAAGAGGACCACAAATATAAAGAAAATAAATGGGTCAAGGAGGAAAAGATATAGGAAAGAGTAAGGGAGGAGGGTAGGAATATCATGGAGAGATAATAGCTGAAAGTGTATGCAACAAGTGCATTTATGGAGGGAGGGAGGAATGGCATTTAAAAAACGGAATTAAATGAAGAGGATTGGAAAAAAAATCAGGGTTGAGGGACCATGAGGTGCACAGTTGACTACGTTCCATGGGTCATTAGAGCACAGGCTCTTGCAACAACCTCTTGCAAATATTATATATATAAACATATATGAGTCAGAGAGAGGAAGAGAAAGTGTTTACAAGCAGAGCAGACGTCCACCTTAACAGCACCCAAAATAATACCGAAATTAAAAAGCCAGGAGGCACCATTTTCAATGCGGCGGGCTTGGGATCCTAAGGTCCTGAGTTTGAATCCCGTTCAGTCGTTGAATTAATACCAGGCGGGGTTGACTCAGCCTGTCATTCCTTCCGAGGTCGGCAAAATGAGTACCAGGGATTTGCACTGCGGCTGCCATAAAAAACACTTCATTCCGTAGCACACACAGTGGGGTATGTCGGGATGGTGCTGAGGAGTCAGTCGTCCAAGGACGCAGCGACATGCTGATCCAGCATACACTCCCATGTATGTATGTATATATATATGTATATATGTATATATACATACAGTCACGTGAAAAAGTAAGTACACCCGATGTAAAGTTTTGACTTTTTCAACATATTTCAACATACAGCTATTTGATCTTCATTTCAACAATATTGATAGATAAAGGTTATATAATTAATATAACAAATATCATGAAACATTTACATTTTGTAGTCCATTGTATAATTTAAATAAACATTAATGCAAATTTCGCATGTGGAAAAAGTAAGTACACCCCAACATTTATCACTACTTGAAATACCTAAAATTAGAATCAGGTGCACCAGCTCAGGTGTAAATGATTAGAACATCGTTAGAGAGGATCTTGGAGGAACCTGTCTTATTTAAACCTCCGACATTTCGTTTGGTTTGCTCTTTGTTGTTGAAGTGTGCGGCGTCACCATGCCTAGATCAAAAGAGCTCTCTGAGGCCTTCAGAAAGAAGGTTATAGATGCCTACGAGTCTGGGAAGGGATTTAAAAAGATCTCCAAACAATTTGAAATCAATCATTCGACTGTGCGGAAGATCATTTACAAGTGGAGAAGATTCCAAACAACTGCCAACTTATTCAGGCCAGGCCGCCCAAGCAAGTTCAGCCCGAGAGCAGACCGCAAGATGCTGAAAGAAGTCTCTAAGAACCCCCAGAATGTCATCATGGGACCTACAGGTAGCTCTTGCCACTGTTGATGTCAAAGTGCATGAGTCTACCATCAAAAAGAGGCTGCACAAATTTCATCTACATGGGAGGTGTGCCAGGAGGAAACCTTTGCTGTCCAGAAAGAACATCAGGGCAAGACTAAAGTTTACCAATGAACACCTCGGCAAAGACCAGCACTTCTGGAACAATGTTCTCTGGACAGATGATTCAAAGGTAGAGCTATTTGGCCACAGTACCAGAAGACATGTTTGGCAAAAACCAAAGACAGCATTTGACCACAAGAACCTGATACCAACTGTAAAGCATGGTGGTGGAAATATTATGGTTTGGGGCAGCTTTGCTGCATCAGGGCCTGGGCAGCTCACCATCATAGAATCCACTATGAATTCTTCATTGTACCAGAGGGTGCTTGAGGATAATGTGAGGCCATCTGTCAGAAAGTTGAAGCTCAACCGAAGGTGGACCTTGCAACATGACAATGACCCTAAACATACCAGTAAATCCACCAAGGAATGGCTAAAAAGAAAGAAATGGAGGGTTCTGGAATGGCCAAGTCAAAGCCCGGATCTAAATCCCATTGAGATGTTGTGGGGGGATTTGAAACGAGCTGTGCATGCATGAAACCCCTCAAACATCGCACAGCTAAAGAATTCTGCATGCAGGAGTGGGCAAAAATTTCTCCCAGTCGATGTCAGAGACTGGAAGACAGTTATAAGAAACGCCTACTTGAGGTTGTTTCTGCCCAAGGGGGGCAATACCACCTATTAGAGCCAAGGGTGTACTTACTTTTTCCACATGTGAAATTTGCATTTATGTTTATTTAAATTATACAATGGACTACAAAATGTAAATGTTTCATGATATTTGTTATATTATATAACCTTTATCTATCAATATTGTTGAAATGAAGATCAAATAGCTGTATGTTGAAATATGTTGAAAAAGTCAAAACTTTACATGGGGTGTACTTACTTTTTCACGTGACTGTGTATATATATATATAATTATATTTTTTGGGGGGGAGGGTCTTGTATATTTTTAAAATTTAATTTTTTTTTCGTGACCCCCCCTCCTCACCCCCCTCTGCTATTTCCATTGAAACAATGCCCTGCCATTGGCAGTTTCTCATTTCACGGGATTTTCCAGGAACGTGTGCCCCGCAAATAGCGGGGTCCGTCAGCATAACTTATTTTTCGAGAAATTTGCGAGTTATTTGAAAAAAAATGCAAGGGTGCCAATATTTTTGTCACGACTGTATATAAACATATTTTACGAGAGCATGACCTGCTTCTACATTTGCACCACTGTACTTCATGTTTTCTTGGCCGCATTAAAATACAACACGTATTTTAGCCGCACTAGAGCGAACTTTGCGGGATGTCCCACCAGCTGCATAACACATCATCCCCCATGAGTGACTGTACAGAATGAAAACACTTCGTCGTAAAAAGTTATGGATGGATTTGGACGAAACTTGTTGGACAGGTTGTGTGTGTGACAAGGAAGAATCGATTCAATTTTGTGAAGATCCGGGTCCAGATCCAGCTAGTAGAATGTTTTAGTGATTCTTCACCATTGAGTGATATGGCCAACCAGGCGGAGGTATGCTCTCTACTGAGTGCCGTTCTAGTCTTCTCAATGAAATTATTCACAAGTGAAAAGTTTGATCTCGTCTTAATTTTCTTTTGTATATTTAACAATGTCTAGCCTGGTGTTGGCTTAGCGGTTAGGGTGCTGGCTTGGGATCATAGGATCCTGAGTTTGAATCCCGGTCGATCGCTGAATTAACGTCAGGAGGGTTGACTCAGCCTGTCATCCTTCTGGGTCGGCAAATTGAGTACTATCTTGCTGAGATGAATGATCCTGGTGTGTACCCCGATTTAGAATAGAATAGGTATCCCTGCGCATTGTAAGAGGCGACTAAGGGTTGGCGCCAGGAAGGGCATCCGGCCATAAAAACATTGCCTCAAAAAGGGAATCATGATTGTCATGGGGCCCGCGTGGCTAACCCCCGTTCTCATGGAGAAAATGGCCTTAAAACGATCATTCATTCAATCAGACCTCAGGTCTGGCCAGCGGTTTGTGAAAGATGGACCCAAAAGTTTCCTGGCTAACTCCACAAGAAGGTAGGAATAATTGGGGCCTTCAGAGTATGAGACTTTGGCTGAATGTCTTTTCATGCAGATCGTTCCTTTTTATTAGCTACGATTATCTTACTATTATTCACCAAATGTCTGTCCATCTGTCCGTCTGTTCCCAGGTACCGCAAAAACGGCTCAACCGATTGCAACGATATTTTGGGTGGGTAATCCTGGGACCCCCTGGAGTAAAATAGGCTATATTGTTTTTCCAATTTCAGGTTTGGTCTCCAGCATTTTCAGGTTTGGACTCCCACCGAACGTTATTGTCCCGGGTACCGCAAAAACGGCTGCACCAATCGCAACGATTTCCTGGCACCCCTGCAGTAAAATCCTATGATAATTCACCAAAAGAACATGACATGAAAATTAAAAACGGCTGAACAGTATTTCATTGCGGAATTGAGGAAAATCATAATGAATTACGAACCTTTCGCGAATCTGGAAGTGAACAGATGACGGCAATGAGCTGGTTTGATAATATCCCAATAAAACCGTCATTTAAAACAGTGTTTTGTTAAAGTATCAATTGATGATTGGAATTGAGTGAATACAATTACGATTTTGAATTCGTAATTGTATTCATCCAACTGTACGGAACTTCACATCAGGATTTAAATATTTGTTTATGGCACGAATGTTGTTAAAAGTTTATTTTTTATATTAATGTTATTTAATTTGTGATTGGAGTTATGCTGTTTGGAATGAAAAAAAGAGATATTGAGTTCAAATGAATGACAAAATGCCGAGACAGTTTTACGTTCTAAGCGTGATATTCGCGGATCGCCAAATGCAGATTCACCATATGATTCGCCATTGATCGCCATATGCATTCCATAGGTATGGAAACATTCAAACAGGTACGTTTTTCGTGGAAGTCCTTCACGAATCTGCTGTCCATGTCTGACGTGCGACTGAAGGTGCTACAGGAATGTGGGATTTATTGGTTTCATGCTTTCGCATTCGCCATTTCTGCATTGTCTGTTTGCTTCTGGCCTCCCACCCATGCATAGCATGGGTACCTCACTAGTTATCAAAACATGATGTTGTGTGAACTATTCTGATTAATTTTCCTACTACTGGACGATGTACTGAGAAACTGAAAGGTATCTATTTTGTCCTAGTTTTGTCATTAGTTTGTCACTATTCATGGACATTTCAAGGACTAAGAGGACACTATGTAACTCATGCCTCTCTCTGTGGAAGTTTCATTTTAAGAGATGTCTTTATGAAAATTTAAAGTGTGTCCATATACGAATCTGGAAAGAGCGCCACGTTTTTAGCCAGTACGAGTTGGTTTTTGGACTCATACACGTGTGAGAAAGTGTTTGCCGAGAACAGTGCTGGATCATATTGAACCAGTATTGATCAAATTTCTTGAAATGTTTATTTTATCTAATTCAAAAGTGGCAACTTTCAATTATAAACTAGAACGGCACTCAGTGGAGAGCATAACTCCACCCGGTGAACAGTTTACATTTTGTATCCCACTGATAAGCTGGATCTGGATTCAGACCTGAACCAAAATCTAATCGGCTTGTTCTAGTCGCCTAACTAGTGTGTGGTGTGTGTGGTGTGTGTGGTGTGTGTCCCCCTCCATAAGGTTAGGTTTTAAAGGCTTCGAGTAGTGCTTTCGGAGGGATTTGAGGGGGGGGGGCGGTTTAAGGGGCAATCTTTGAACACGACTGTGTGTCAACCGGTTAAAAGACCTAAAAGACTGAGGACCAAAAAGACCCCAGAAGACCCCATGGACCCCAAACACCCAAAATACCCTGTAGACTGTTAAAGACACAAAAGATCACGAAGACCCAGAAGACCCCAAGGACCCAGAAGACCCCAAAGACCCAAAATACCCTGAAGACCCAATGGACACCAAAGACCCAAAAACCCCGAGGATCCAAAAGACCCAAACAACCCCACGGACCAAAATGACAGAGGACCCAAAAGACCCTAAGGACTCTGAAGTCCCCCATGGACTCTGAAGATCCAAAATACCCCAAAGACCCAATGGACCCCAAACAACCAAAATACCCCAAAGACCCAAAACATCCTGAAAACCATTAAAGACCAAAAAGACCATGAAGACCCAAAAGAGCCAAAATACCCTGAGGACCCCAAATATCCAAAAGACTGAAAACACCCTGAAGACCCAAAAGACCCAAAATATCCCAAAGACCAAAAATACCCTGAAGACCAAACGGACCCCAAACACCCAAAAGACCCAAACGACCCAAACAATCCCGAGGACCCAAATGACCTAGAGGACCCAAAATACCCCAAGGACCCAGAAGCCCCAAGGACCCAGAAGACCCCGAGGACCCAGAAGACACCAAGGCCCCAGAACACCCAAAATACCCCAAAGACACAAAAGACCCTGAAGACCCAATGGTCCACAAACACCCAAAATACCATGAAGACCCTGAAGACAGTTAAAGACCCAAAACCCCAAAGATCCTTAAAGACCCTGCAAACCCATAAGCACCATGAAGGCCTAAAATACCTCAAAGACCCTTAAATACCCTAAAGACCCAAAATACCCCAAAGACCCAAAAACCCTTAATACCCCAAGGACCCAAATGACCCAGAGGACTTAAAAGACCGACAAGTCCCTGAAATCCCAAAATGCCCCAAAGACATCAATACCCTTAAAGATCCAAAATACCACAAAAACCCAAAAGACCCTGAAGACCCAACATTCCCCAAAAACCCATAAATACCCCCAGATACCCAAAAGACCCAAAAGATCACAAAGACCCTGATGACCCAAAAGACTCTGAAGACTGTTGAAGAGCCAAATGACCACGAAGACCCAAAATACTCCAAAGACCCAAAAAATACCCCAAACACCTTGAAAATATCCCGAAGACCGAAAATACCCTGAAGACCGAAAAGACCATGAAGACCCAAAAGACCCAAATAACCTTAAATACCGAAAAGAGCCCGAAGACCGAAAAGATCCCGGTTACTGAAAGGACCGAAAATACCCCAAATATCCAAAATACCCTTAAAGACCAAGAAGACCCAAAAAACCCCAAAGACTGAAAAGACCCAGAAGACCGAAAAGACCCCAAATACCCGGTAGACCATTAAAGACCTGAAAGACCCCAAATAATACAAAAGACAAAAAAGACCCCAGAGCCCCTTAAAGACCCTGAGGACCCAGTGGACCCCAAATTACCCCTAAGACACAAAATACCCCGAAGACCCTTAAATACCTCAAAGATCCAGATCGAGGACCCAAAATACTCGAATGACTCAAAAGACCTAGAGGCCCCAAAATACACCGATGAACCAGAAGACCCAAAAGACCCAAAATATGCTGAAGACACTGAAGACCCAAAAGACCACAAGGACCCAAGAGATCCCAAGGACTCCAAAGACCCAAAATAAGAGTAATTATGCCTCTTACATTGGAATTGCAGACGGTGGCTTGCAAACTGAGCCTCAAGGTCAGTGTACAAAAGCGATATTTTTTTAAATCACAATAAATACAAGGCACAGGGAGGTGAAATTTGCTGCACGTGATGTGCAATGCGCACAGAGTAAAACGAGTGTTCATTTACGTCTGTAGGATGTCCAACAAATAAAGATGATGTAAGCACACCTGACACTAGGCCCAGACTTCAGACTTTGGCATGCTCACGTGGCTGTACCTTCAAAAACTGTTCCAAACCGTCATTTTTGACGGACTTTATACTAGTGTTATATATATCGCTTTTCACCCTATCTTCCAATGGTGAAGAATCACATAAAAATTACATAATTCTCATATCCGAATCCATATTCAGATCTTCACCAAAATATAATCATTTCATCCTCGTCACACATGCTACCTCTGCCAAATTTCGTCCAAATCCCTCCACAACTTTTCGAGATATCTTGTTCACAAACGGACAGACAAACAGGGGTGAAACATAAACTCTATCCACCTTTGGTGGCGGAGGTAACTATGCTTTCTTGTAATTTCTCTTTGGTAGAACTGCAAGCCAAAGTTTTAGCTTTGTATCCTCGGTTAACGAACATTTATTCAAAAGATAGAGAAAGGAGGGAGAGTGTGAGGAGGGAGAGTGAGGGAGAGAGAGAGAGAGAGCAAAGAGGGAGACAGATAGAGAAAGTGAGAGTAAGGGAGAGAGAGGAGGGAGAGATAGAGAGAAAGCAAGAGTGAAGGAGAGAAAACAAGAGTGAAAGAGAGCAAGCAAGAGTGAAGGAGAGCAAGCAAGAGTGAAGGAGAGAAAGCAAGAGTGAAGGAGAGAAAGCAAGAGTGAAGGAGAGAAAGCAAGAGTGAAGGAGAGAAAGCAAGAGTGAAGGAGAGAAAGCAAGAGTGAAGGAGAGAAAGCAAGAGTGAAGGAGAGAAAGCAAGAGTGAAGGAGAGAAAGCAAGAGTGAAGGAGAGAAAGCAAGAGTGAAGGAGAGAAAGCAAGAGTGAAGGAGAGAAAGCAAGAGTGAAGGAGAGAAAGCAAGAGTGAAGGAGAGAAAGCAAGAGTGAAGGAGAGAAAGCAAGAGTGAAGGAGAGAAAGCAAGAGTGAAGGAGAGAAAGCAAGAGTGAAGGAGAGCAAGCAAGAGTGAAGGAGAGAAAGCAAGAGTGAAGGAGAGAAAGCAAGAGTGAAGGAGAGAAAGCAAGAGTGAAGGAGAGAAAGCAAGAGTGATGGAGAGAAAGCAAGAGTGAAGGAGAGAAAGCAAGAGTGAAGGAGAGAAAGCAAGAGTGAAGGAGAGAAAGCAAGAGTGAAGGAGAGAAAGCAAGAGTGAAGGAGAGAAAGCAAGAGTGAAGGAGAGAAAGCAAGAGTGAAGGAGAGAAAGCAAGAGTGAAGGAGGGAAAGCAAGAGTGAAGGAGAGAAAGCAAGAGTGAAGGAGAGAAAGCAAGAGTGAAGGAGAGAAAGCAAGAAGAGTGAAGGAGAGAAAGCAAGAGTGAAGGAGAGAGAGCGTGGAGGGAGAGCGTGGAGGGAGAGCGTGGAGGGAGAGAGCATAGAGAGAGAGAGCATGGAGGGAGAGAGATAGAGAGAGGGAGAGAGATAGAGAAAGAGTGAGGGAGAGAGATAGAGAAAGAGAGAGTGAGGGAGAGAGATAGAGAAAGAGAGAGTGAGGGAGAGAGATAGAGAAAGAGAGAGTGAGGGAGAGAGATAGAGAAAGGGAGAGAGATAGAGAAAGAGAGAGTGAGGGAGAGAGATATAGAAAGAGAGAATGAGGGAGAGAGATAGAGAAAGAGAGAGTGAGGGAGAGAGGTAGAGAGAGAGTGAGGAAGAGAGATAGAGAAAGAGAGAGCAAGGAGTTGGATGGGGAGCGTCGGTGAACAGCAATCTTCAAGTCTTTCCACAGATTCTCAATGGGATTCAGGGAAGAGCTTTGGCTGGGCCACTCAAGGACTTTCACGTTCGTGTTCTGAAGCCATTCCAGTGTTGCTTTGGCTGTGTGCTTGGAGTCATTGTCCTGTTGGAACGTAAATCATTGCCTTTTTCACTCTGAAGCAGGTTCTCCACAAGGATTTGCCTGAATTTGGCTCCATTCATTGGTCCCTCTATCCTTACAAGTCTCTCAGTCCCTGCAACTAAAAACCACCCCCATAGCATGATGCTGCCACCACCATGCTTCATGGGAGGGATGGTGTTAAATGGGTGATGACCTGTGTTTGTTTCCGCCAGATGTAACGTTTTGCATTCAGGCCAAAGAGTTCAATTTTAATCTCATCAGACAACAGAACATTTTACCTCATGCTCTCAGTCTTTCACCTGCCTTTGTGCAAACTCCAGGCATGCTGTCAAGTGTCTTTTTCTCAGGAGTGGCTTTAGTCTGGCCACTCTCCCATTAGGCCTAGATTTATGAAGTGCTGCAGAGATTGTTGTCCTTCCGGCAGGTTCTCCCATCTCAGTCAAGGAAATCTGCAGAGTGGTCATTGGGTTCTTGGTCACCTCTGTGATCAAGGTGTTTCTTACCCAGTTGCTCAGTTTGGCCAGACGACCAGCTATAGGAAGAGTCTCGGTAGTTACATATTGTTTCCATTTCCTAATGATGGAGCTCACTGTGCTCTTGGGCACTTTCAACACTCTAGAAATTGTTTTCGTGCCATAGCAAAGTCATATTGGAGTGTCAGAGCAAAGGGGTTGAATACTTATTGACTCGAGACATTTCAGCTTTTCACTTTTAATTTTTTTTTCCCCACTGACATTATGGGGAATTATGTGTAGATCAGTAACAAAAAAAATAAATCTCAATTTTACCCATTTTAAATTAAGGTGTAACAAAACAAAATGTGAAAAACGTCAAGGGGTGTGAATACTTTCTGAAGGCACTGTACATAGTCATCCAACATACACTTGTTTGTGGTGGTGGCATCGCCATCAAAAAATAACCTAAAATGAAACGCTTTTGGCCAGCAGACCAACCAAATGCCTGGTTAACGTTTGACCCCGTAATAGGAAGGTGTGGCGAGTCGTCTGGGATGGATATTGTGCTTGAACAGTGCAACATGCTCGACACCATGCGTGACAGATGACATCACCATGCGTGACAGATGACATCACCATGTAGAGCAGAGGTTGAGAGACACAGAGCCAGCATGGTATATGGAAGGACATTGAGTGCCATAGAAACGGAGAGGAATGAGGATTGAATGAAGGATGGTGAGCAATAATATCATGTCAGTACAATACTGTACGACTCGGCAATTGCAGAAATTAGATTGTCCCTTCCTATTCTATATACTATTCTTTCACATTTTAACCCATGACTACAGTTATTTTGTACCCGTGGCTTGGTGACACAATTGATTGATTACATAACATTAAAGGTGTGAAAATGATCTTTTATTGGAAAAATTTCGGAAGCACCATCCACCTTACGGGGCAACTCAACTTCAAATGTGAAATACAATGAGTTGCGAAGAAAGATAAGTGTCAATTAGCAGTGAAACAGACACCATGGGTTTTCAACACAAGCACGTCGAATGACTAGCTTCTCAAGCTTCCAAACGAAGCGGTGAAGAAAGGGTGAAGGATGCAAAAACCCAGCGGAAGATTGGGGAAGGGAGGGACAAAAAGAATCGGAGGAAAGGGAGGGGAAAGGGGGCTAAACTAGGGGGTTTGAGAGAAGAGTTGTTGATGGAGTGGTGGGGGGTGGGGGGGGGGGGGAATGAGTAAGAGAAACGACAGAGAAGAAAGAGCATTCTTTAGAAATTGTAATACATTGTTAACATTGATGGCTAAGGCTCATGGAGGAACTTGTATATAAATCACGTGATGGACAAAGGTATTAGTAGGCATCACTGCACTAAAGTGAATTACAAGGACATAGTAGGCGATGGTACCATCTGCCGACATTAGTTGGTGGGTGTTAAAGATCCCACGGTGTCCTTCACGAAGAGTAGGCGAGCTGTTGCTGGCATCGTGGACATATTACAAATTCCTGCCCCAACTACTGCCGAAAGAATGATGGCAATCCGCCCAGCATGACCCTCGATCAAGAAACGGCTTCGGCAGAACCAACGCTCTGTAACGGGGTATGGTACATCGGATCTGGGAGTAGGCCATGGACAAACATGTAGTATTTGGACCCGCGTTACCTACGTTGTGAGCCAGGAGTTCAGATGTAGAAAATGTAACGATGCCAAATAGTTGAGGTAGAGAGACAAAGAAAGAAAGAGAAAGAAAGAAAAAAGAGAGAAACAGAAAGATGCAGGGTGTGGTAAAGGAAAGAAGAGCCGAATCAGCATTTAGGTCGGGAGGGGCATGGGTGGGTGTGGAAGGGATGGTATACAAGGTGTGTTTGTAGGATAAAGTTTAGATAAGAAATTATGCAAAAGGATATGTTGTGCGGGATCAGAATGTAAGAGGGAGTGAGGAATCACAAATTGTAAGAGATAAGAGGGACATAGTTAAGGCTTCAGGCACAGAATGTAAGATAGATACTGAACTTGCATGTACAGTATAAGGAGTGAAGTACGGGATCGAGATACATATTTAAAACAGCTGGATATGGTAAAAGAGAAAGCAAGACAAGGTGCAAATGCGTTGCAACTGTTGCTAGTAAATGGTAAAAGGTTGTAGTGTACAAGTAAACTAGAATGTTCCACTAGTCGATGGTAAGGGGAGGGGAGTGAAGGAAGCTTTGGTTAGTTGGGATGCTGAAAAAAAAAAAAAATTAAAAAATTTAAAAAATTAAAAAAAAAAAAAATGAATGAATGAAAAAAAACAAAAAAAAAAACGTCAGCAAAACAATTGCAGAAGGGTGATTTTATAGGTACGGTGTGAGATTAAGTAGGAAGGGTGAGGGAGATTGGTGACGATGTGCAAGGACGACACTTTTTTAATGGGGGTTGAAGGAGTCAGGGATACTAGATCTTGAGTGGGAAAATAGGATGAAAGAGAGACGGATTAAGGTGAGGGGTGGAAAGAGAGGAGTCAAGGGGTGGATCTAAAACAAAGGGGGAGGAGCACAGAGAGAGGCACTGGGAATAATGAGCGCAATGAACAAAAGCAAGAGGCGTACGTGATTACAGTAAAAGCACAAAGGGCATGGAAGGACCGAGAGCAACGGACGTCGTTGTGAACAGCGATTCAATTATGGATTTGGCCTGCTGGTTGCATCATCACGAAAGTTCAGCTGTTACACTTGCAAGATGTCCCTGCACATTAGGACAGGAATTGTACATTTAGCCTCACTACCATTGATAAGTCAAATACTCTTTGTAAGACGCCATGGGATCTTTTAGCATCCAACGGGGCATGCACTAGCACATGGACAGCAGGCTTAAACGTCCATCCGAAGGATGAGGTACTCGTCGATGCATCGCCGTCCCTGCATCGTGGCGATCTGACGGTTAAAGTACACACGAGATTCGAACCAAGACAAGATGGCTCAAGGGCGAGAGAGCTGCCTCTGCGCCATCCTGGGGGACGCACTGAAGCCAGAGCAGGGGGAGCGGGGAGCACAGGAAACAAAAGCACAAGCGACACAGACGCAAAGCTTCGACGCATCATCCTCTTCCATGTACATTCACTCGATCACGCGTGTCAATTTTTGGTCTATATATCCCCATGTAAACATGTCTCAATCACCGTTTCGTATTAATGTACACAGTACCGGACAGCAATGATACTTTAATGGTCTCTTTGTCTGGACGGATCATTCTCGAGTGCCACACTGTCCCATGTCCCTTGTTCTTAAACAATCTCAATCTAAACTCGAATTCATCCCTCGCTACAAGTTTGGCCTCGTATCACTCACTCTTCCACCTCACATGTCCCTAGCAATGCCCGCTCTTCCACCTCATACGTCCCTCACACCACCAGATATTGCACCTCACACGTCCCTCGCACTGCCCGTTCTTCCACCTCATGCGTCCCTCGCAATGCCCGTTCTTCCACCTCATGTGTCCCTCATACCGCCAGATATTGCACCTCACACCGCCCGTTCTTCCACTTCACGCGTCCCTCACACCGCCAGATATTGCACCTCACACGTCCCTCGCACCGTCCGTTCTTCCACCACATGCGTCCCTCGCAATGCCCGTTCTTCCACCTCAGGCTCATGTGTCCCTCACACCGCCAGATATTGCACCTCACAACGCCCGTTCTTCCACCTCACAACGCCCATTCTTCCACCCCACGTGTCCCTCACACCGCCAGATATTGCACCTCACACGTCCCTCGCACTGCCCGTTCTTCCACCACATGCGTCCCTCGCAATGCCCGTTCTTCCACCTCAGGCTCATGTGTCCCTCACACCGCCAGATATTGCACCTCACAACGCCCGTTCTTCCACCTCACAACGCCCGTTCTTCCACTTCACGCGTCCCTCACACCGCCAGATATTGCACCTCACACGTCCCTCGCACTGCCCGTTCTTCCACCACATGCGTCCCTCGCAATGCCCGTTCTTCCACCTCAGGCTCATGTGTCCCTCACACCGCCAGATATTGCACCTCACAACGCCCGTTCTTCCACCTCACAACGCCCATTCTTCCACCCCACGTGTCCCTCACACCGCCAGATATTTCACCTCACACCGTCCCTCACACCGCCCGGTCTTCCACCTCACACGTCCCTCGCACCGCCCGTTCTTCCACCTCACACATCCCTCACTCTTCCACCTCACGTGTCCCTCGCAACGCCCGTTCTTCCACCTCACGCTTTCCTCGCACCTCCCATCAGCCTCTTTTCCACCTTACGAGTATCTAGCACCACCCGCTCTTCTATCTCGCGTGTCCCTCGCACAGCCCGCTCTCCACCTCGAGTCTCTCACATCGCCCGCTCTTCCACCTCACGCGTCCCTCACCTCGCCCGCTCTTCCACTGCACGCATCCCTCACATAACCCACTCTTCCACCTCACGCATCCCTCACCTAACCCACTCTTCCACCTCACGCGTCCCTCACCTCACCCGCTCTTCCACCTCACATCGCCCGCTCGTCCACCTAACAAATCCCTCACACCGACAGCTCATCCACCTCACGCGTTTCTCACGTCGCCCGCTCTTCCATCTCATACGTTCCTCACATCGCCCGCTCTTCAATCTCACACGTTCCTCACATCGCCCGCTCTTCCATCTCATACGTTCCTCACATCGCCCGCTCTTCCATCTCATGCGTCCCTCACATCACCCGCTCTTCCATCTCACGCGTCCCTCACATCACCCGCTCTTCCATCTCATGCGTCCCTCACATCGCCCGCTCTTCCATCTCATGCGTCCCTCACATCGCCCGCTCTTCCATCTCATGCGTCCCTCACATCGCCCGCTCTTCCATCTCATGCGTCCCTCACATCGCCCACTCTTCCACCTCACGCGTCCCTCACATCACCCGCTCTTCCGCCTCACATCACCCGCTCTTCCACCTCACGCGTCCCTCACATCGCCCGCTCTTCGCACCGCTCCTTTCACCAGTAATAGTATAATCACACATTCGTTATCAGAATGCGTTGGTGGTCGCTCTCACATCTCCGTCTCTCTCCAAATCGTTCTCTTTATCCTCGTATCCAACGCAATCGCATTATCGCAACGGAGGAATATTCGCGGCTTAACACGGGTTCGTACATTGGTTGAGGTAAGGAAAATGAAGGAAGCGAGTGAAGCTCAGATCGCGATTGTGATTCACCGTGTGAGGAGACACGACAAAGGATCTGTTTTAATTGGAAAAGAGCGACATAGCTCGAGTTTCAATATTACACGAAGCTTCGAAATATGGCAAAACATTTCAAAGTGAGGGGAATGAGCGAATGAAGTGGTCCTGTGTGGAATACAAAATACCAGGTTAACCTGTGCCTTACCCGCGGATAACATCATGAAGAGGATGATGAGAGCCGATGCTGCCATGGCTGCGAGGAGCCTGTCAACACAACAAGCGGCAAACGGCGGCTCACACGTTCACGCCACCGGAATTCCGCGCAATTCCACCGAGCACAAGGGGCCAAGTCCGGGCTGACAGGATTTGCGCGGTCGTCGCTCTCTCCGTCTCCCTTTCTTCAGAGCCGGTGCTCCGGGATGCACTCGAGCGAAGGACCGTCGCGCGATAGACTGCGCATGCGCACGGTACTCCTCGATATGGGAATTCATTAATTAAATAGAGCCCGAGGAACTCGATGCGCGGAGTAATACCGCAGCGCGATGTGCAGATTTCCGTCGCCCTTCACCGTCCATTCGCGGTGTCACTGCGCGGCCCCTCCTGTCGATTTCGAAGCGAGAAAAAAGCAATCCCTTCCCGAGAGGCCATTTCGTTTCTTCCATCGACGTCTCTGTTATTATTTTTAGGTTCGAGTTATATCCATTCGTCAGACGTTCGTTTTATTTCCTGCATGTGCTTTTGCTTTACGATTTGACGAATGGAACGATCATTTAATAGCAATCACTTGGTAGATGTCTCCAGTAATGGTGCCCACGATGAAGAGCGGCAGTTTCATTCTCATATTGATGTCGTAATCAAACAGTACTATCGTTTCCTGTACAAATGTTTGACCCAAAACCACCATTGTGCTTCATCGATGTGGTTACCTACCTTGAACGTGTTTTTTCACACCATCCAGGTCTGATGTAAATACCTGTGCAGGTAATTATAGCGAGGACAGCAGACAGATCCTTCACACAAAAGCGCTATAAATGAAGAGCTCACTCGAACAGGAAAGAAGAATAACAATGTTCGCACATTTTCATAATCATGTATAATAAACAATCAATTCATCAATGGTCGTCGGTCGACGCCTCGTTATGGTCGTTATGGTTGTCCAGAAAACACTGAACCAATCACTAGAATCTAGATGCTGGACACTCCACGGACACCGAAGTTTCCCACAAGTAATATCATCAAATCGGGTTCACACTTCCTTGGGATAATAAATCAATAAAACTATAAACATGTTTCCTTGTCCCTCAAAAAACTCATAACCTCCATTATCCGGCAAAATATCCGTTATATTTATACATCTCTTGGATGGTGCGGTGGAGGGGATTGGGCCAAGTGACCTTGGGCGGAGAAGCTTGGGCTGGGTGTTCCTGGGTGGAGGAGCTTGGGCCGAGTGCCCCAAGGTGTAGGAGTTTGGGCCAAGTGTCCTTGGGCAAAGGATCTTGAGCAAAGTGTCCATGGGCAGAGGAGCTTGGACCGAGTGTCCCTGGGTGGAGGAGTTTGGGCCAAGTGTCCTCGGGCAAAGGATCTTGAGCAAAGTGCATGGGCGGAGGAGCTTGGGCTGAGTGTCCCTGGGTGGAGGAGCTTGGGCAGAGTGTCCCTTGGTGGAGGAGCTTGGGCAGAGTGTCCCTGGGTGGAGGAGCTTGGGCAGAGTGTCCCTGGGTGGAGGAGCTTGGGCTGAGTGTCCCTGGGTGGAGGAGCTTGGGCAGAGTGTCCCTTGGTGGAG